>NC_085136.1:110686053-110986053 GCF_035046485.1 Aedes albopictus | reverse complement strand
TAACAGCCAAAATATAAAAAAAATAATTGGCCACGAAACAAAAATTACAAAAATGCTTAAAGTATACCCCGTCTAAAGGGGGTTGGGTATTAGAGGGTTAAGCTTCAGATCTTAAGCGCCTTAACTCGCGAAAGTTGTTGGTTGAACTCCAAAGAAAAATAAAGAGCAATGAAACTGAAAAGAGAACACATAAAATGCACGTTTATTGACAACGTTACGTTCAAACAGCTATCCAGCTAGCAACAGCTAGCTGACTATTAACAAACCTTTTTGCCAAAAGCCGTTCTCTCCGAGTGGAAACTGTACTCCCAGAATGCTAGCTCACCCACCTCAGGAGTAACGTAAATTTCTCTGCTCATTTACTTTTCCGGTGGCCTTGTGTATGGAACGAACGAATCCGTTGTCGTCGGTCGACTTCCGAAATTGGGTTTGTGCAATAATAACGCTCGAAAGCTGACTGCGAACTGCTGTGTGTTTCCGGGGAGGATTTCAAACGGCTGCTAGAACCAACCCTGCGGCTACAATGGAACCAGATGCAGGAAGCGATCCGGCGCTTCCAATACTTTGACCACTGGACGGAGGATCAGGTGAGCTAGTGTGGGAATGCGACAATGTGACTGCAACGATTATCTTATTTTGTTACTCACGCAGATTCGGGAGTGCTGCATCTTGGCCAAGGTGGCCCACTACGAGCCCCAGCAGCAGATTGCCGTTCCCGGGACGGGCGGTGACCTTGAGTATGCGTACTTTGTCCTCAGTGGTCAGTGTTTGGTGCTGCAATGTTTGAAAATGATGAAGAAAGTGCGTGGACAGAGGCAGTGCTTCCGGCTGCTACCGGCCGAATCGGACGACCGGATACTTCACATAGCTGAGCGGTTGATGAAACGGAAAGATTCCGAAGTTTTAGAAGCCGTTCTTTCGCCAACCTTGCGGCAATCGTTGTCTGGGTCGCGGCTGAGCTTGGCTCGAAGTGGTAGCTGCGAAGAAAGCGACGATCATGACAGTCAGGTAGGATTTGAGACTTAATTATTATTGCTTTCTCTAGGAAAATATGATTTGAAGCGAAATGATAGCGTTTTGATACAAATTTGTTGTACAAGAAAATGCACCTTTTTCGTTTCAGAATCAACCAAACGAAGAAAAGTTGGAGCACCACTTTCTGGACGTGGGAACGTACAGCTGTGGGTCGGTGTTCGGACTCGGCGAACGCATGCAAGATCGCTCGATCGTGGCCCGCAACCACGTCCAGTGCATGCTAATTCCCCGGTATTGGCTATTCATGAAACATCAAAACACCGGTAACGTTTGGCAGCGGATCAAGATGTACCTGGATCAGGCCATTCCCAGTCGGGAGCAGCTGTTCAAAAAGTTCCTGGACGACATCAATTGGATGGTCTATCGGAAGCGGGTCGTCAGCGATGTTATACAACGTCGCGGTCGGCAGATCAATACCCGGCTGGCCGACGTTCCGATTGTGTGCCGAGTCGAGCAGTCCGACATTGGTCAGAGCAAGAAACGATGATTTATTTTCTAGGTAACCTAGCGAAAATTATGCAAGTGATCGCCTAACAATGCGATGCAAACGGATAGCGAAAATACAAACACCTAAGTGATCTTTGGCTAATTATTATTTGCTTTGAATGTTTGCGCAGCCCCTTGAGGGCCACTGGTCGACACTGTTTGGATCACAAGCAATCGGTAAGTATCCACCCGAGTATGATTGTTGAAAGGCTGTTCAAACCTGTTGGCATACAAAACATCGGAGAAGAGATTCCCCATTAAGAAGGAAGGCTTTCGTGGAAAAGATAAAGGTTTCCAAAGGTATAGGCCCCATCGAATATCGGTGTGTGAGGTGGCAAGTGATTTATGGCGGTGCAGAAAAGACGATTTTATGTTATCGGTTGCATCATTTACTCACTAGGTACCGGGTCGCTCTGCCGGCGATGGTCGAGTAAAGACGTGCTTCATTTGCTGACCTTCCTTCGGATGTATGAGGGGTTAGGGCAGAGGTTTTCAACCGAGGTGAACTTACACTTGTAATGAGTTAGACACGAAAAAGTGAATGTGGAAGATTGGTGGAGGGAAAAGGAGGAATTTTACTTGAGCGCTCTACTTGGGAACAAGAAACTTAGCTAAAGGAACAAAGGTAAATAATCATACAGGTAATACAACAGACAAACAGACGTACATAAGAGACTGTCCATGAACCACATGGTCATTTTTTGGGAGATTCTGAATTGCGTGGAATTTTGTTTTAAATTTCTAAGGACCATGGTCCCTGAGACCCTTCGGAATCTCCAAATGCGCTTCTGAAATCTGCTAAAAATCCTCGGGAACTTCTTGAAATGGCTCTAAAACCCCTGAAACCACCTTTGACCCACTGTAATGCACATGAGAACCTCTGAAACCCCCGAAATAGCTTCTGTAACGACTCTGAAATCCTCTGAATTAACCTAAAATGCCACCAAAATCCCCTGAAATCTCCTTGAAACCACTGTAACGCACTGGATACTCTCCTAAACCTCTGGAAATGCCCCTGTAACGCCGCTCAAAATCACATGAGCATGAGCGTAGACGACCTTTGTGGTGACCTGTAAATCAGTCATTTATATAAGTACCTTGGCATTGAGGTTATTATGAGAGTTTAATATCTCTCAGTGGACAATCTGAGTGAAGAGAACATGACGAAGGAGCCGGAAGAGTGGAAACGACAGGATTGAACAGGATTCGTAGTGTATTGTGACAACGGTTAGCTCGGTTTTGAGGATTCCGGTGAGGTTCCGGAATCCGTAGGATTACGGCCAGGTGAGCGAGTACCACAACCGTAAAAGTCGTAGTTGCCACTCCGCTATTGACCAAAACAATCGAAATTGCACAAGGAACCAACAAACGGAGCTTGGGAGTAGCTACCGCTCTAATGGTTCCTCTGAGACCTCCTGAAATATCACAAAAAAAATCCCTTTGGTACTCATGTAACGCACCTAAGGCCCTCTGAAAACCCGGAAAACTCTCCAGAAAATCCTGCGGAATCTCCAGAAAATCCTCTGAAAACTTCCTGCCACCAAAGACCTTCTCGGGCCCCTGTAACGCACCCGAGACTCTATGAAACCCCCGACACAGGGGCACGCCTCTGAAACTCGCTGAAAATCCTTTGAAAGTTCCTGTAATACCACCGAAAACTGCCTGAAATCCCCGCGGTCTAAACCTTAGTCATTCCAAAACCCCCCAAAAACGTCCCTGTAACCTGTAACGCCTATTCATCCCCACGCCTCCATCCTCCCGTTTCTTCTAGCCTCTCGTCCTTCTTAAACTTCTTTGCAGCCTTGAAAACCATTTAAGCAACAATTCCTTTTAAGGTAACATTGAGGCAGTCGCGACAGATAACCTAAATGAAGGTCTGGTCGGTGCCATGCCGTAAATCAGGGCTGCCCAACCTTTTTCGCATGCTTCAGACATTTTTAATCGCTACGTTTGCAAAGCAAGTCAATCATGAAATATTTTGGCATCAAATGAAAGCTTAGTGTTAAATCTAACTCATCCAAGTGGAAAAGTTGGAATTTGTTGACAATTTTTAGCAACCGATTCAGTTGAACCCAAAAATGAAGGGAAATGCTTAAAGTTGACCATTTTTACGATCGTATGGACCAAAAATGTATGAAACAAGCGAAAAAGGTTGGGCAGCCCTGCCGTAAATCGTTGGATTGTAAAACGGTTTTTCATAGTCGGCATGTTTCATACCATGTGTCTTCAGCAGTCTGTAGATGTATGTAGTTGCCCAAGCTGAAATTGAACCCGCCACTTCACAGTCACAGTCACAGAAAGTGACGCACTTCCTCGAGATTGGACAGTTCCAAATTTGCTTTGAGATGCTCCTCGATCATCTTGATTTCGGTCTAGCCGGTTGATGCTAGCAGAAGGTCGTCAACATACACCAGTAGAAAAAAAAATTGTCTTGTAAAGCCTCTACAGCTGTGGCCCTAGGCCAAGCATTTCCCTTAGCATCTTGTTCCAGTAGCGAGCAGACTGGCAAATCCGTAAATGCTGCGCTGGAGCCTGGACACCATCTGTCGTTGCCCGACCTTCACGAATCCCGGCGGTTGTCGCATGTAAACATCTTCCTCTAGAATTTCATGTAGATATGCCGTCTTAGTAGTCAGTCATGTACTGCTTCACCGCCACTGTCAAGAACTTTACGAATGTAGCTTGACTATCGGAAGCAAACACCTCACCAATTACGTCAACTCCACTGCGCTTATCCTTGGGCTACCAGCCTGACCTTGACCTGACCTTCGCGATTTCTTCATTTTTTTTCATCTTGTAGACCATCTCGATTTGTTGACCTTTCACCCCTTGGGCTACTCCACGACTCTACATGTTCCGTTGACATGAAGCGCTTCCAATTCTTCTTCTATGGCATTGAGCCACACAGGTTCTTCAAGGGTTTCTTTCACAGTAACAGGTTCTTCCGCTGCGCACGCTGCAACATAGTTCAAGTAGTAATCGTCAAGATGCTCTGATCGTGCTCCTCTATCAGATCGCTCCAATCTACCGACAGTCGGGCTTGCTTCGGGCTCTCCATCGTTGGCTTCAAAAAATCTCTCGGATCTGACTGGTTTTCTTAATCCACTTCATAATATTGTAAATCTTCTGCAGCGGCTGCTCCACGACCTGTTTCTCAGGCTTCTTACTCTTGTTCCTGCGATCGTAACGTCGTCCGATGAAACGGACATCGCGGCTAATGGCCATCTGGTTCGTGTCAAGGTCGATGAATCGGTAAACCTTTTGTTTCATCGCGTTGCGTATTCAATGAACGTCATTTTGGTCGCTTTACTGTCTAGGTACGCTTCGTGTCTGGCAAGTGCACGTACGCTTGGGATCCAAAAACCTGGAGTTTGCTAAAGTCCGGCTTTCGTAAATAATGACCAAGCCTGGAGCTCTGCAGCTTCAGGACACTCGTTTTAAACGTTCGTCTCGCGTTCGTCTCGAATGTGTTGTTAACAACAGATATAGCGTTGATAGAGGAAGTAGGAAATTGTTGATGTTGCGGTTTTTTGTGTCAAGATGGTGATGGTGCACTGAATTTCAGAATTTTCATTCCGTACATTTTCCGTAGCTTTCCATAGGTTTCCGTAAGAGATAAAATTGCCGTATATTTAATCTTCGTATCAGTAGATCCGTAGTATAAGCCCAATTCCGTAGATCTACCAAAATTTCCGCATATCTGGCAACGCTGTCTATCACCCAGTATAACGAGCTTTCACATCCGACATTGAACGTCACGCCTCCGACATTATTCTGATTTGGCCCATGGATGCCCATCCGATTTTTGCCTGGATAGCAGATATTTCCCGTTTTTCCTCTGCGCTGACAAAAACTTACGGCAGTTTCACTTAAGGACAAACGACTTGAAATCCCGCTTCAACAGTGCATCAAAACTTCAGACGCACAAATCTCAAGTAGCAAGCTTCAAACAAGAGTGCATTTCATTATTCTGTTCTTGCTCACTTGTAATAAGCTTAAAATGAAAAGTTAAATGAATCTGTTCGTAAACAAAACCAGCGCACCTGAAGCTGGTTTTGTTTACGAACAGATTTGTGCGATCAAAATCGTGAGTAGGTGCCAAAGTTGGGCATTGTGGCGGCCATTTTGGGATTTTAACAAGTCTGTCCTTAATGTGCCCGAACTTTGGGTGTACCTCGTAGTGGCTAGTTTGCAATTCCCTATCCAGCTTGCCATCACTAAACCGCACGTCTGAACATATCGCTGGCTCTATCTTTGGCGTTTCAGGGGAGTTCCATATGGGTTCTCAGGTATGGTTTAGAAACCTCAGGGGTGTTTAAAGAGGTCTCAGGGGCGTGTCTTGGGATCTCAGGAGTACTTAAAGGGTATCGGGAGTGTTTCAGGGGGCTACAGGGGCGCTCATGGGGGCGCTTCGAGTGTTTTATGGGTCTCAGCAGCGTTTAACCATTTATAAGGCAGTGGCATATTGCCACCTACCGTTTGTATTTTATTCTGTTTTATAACAATTTATTTCAAACTTTTTTTTTTTGGTTCACGTAAAATTGGGATTACTTACAACGCCTGGTATTTTTTTGGTACTAAACAAAGCTTTAACAACAATTTGGGAGCCATTTGTAGTCTCAAAAAGGGTTAAATTTGACCGCGTGAAGAAAATCAGCTCAAACTTATTGTAAAATTATAAATTTGGTAAATATTTTAAGAAATAATCAAATTATGGGTTGACATGACCTGAACTACACAGTTTATATAATGGGTTTAGCCCTAATCCACTCTAAAATCTGTTTTCCGGCTTTTTGTCGAAGTCGAAAGAAGAAAAGTACCCTAAACGAGCAGTGGCAAGAATATTGCCACCAGCGCTGGTAACCTAAACGGGCAGTGGCAACTATATTGCCACCTCAAAAGCTCGTTTTTGGGCTTAACGGGCAGTGGCAACTATATTGCCACCTAGATTTTTGAGAGTTTCTTTCAAACAAAAATTGTTTTGTACATGTTATCATGTATATAATCATTTCCATAATAGTATGCGTTGACAACTCTTCTAGTTTTCTCGGCCTTATAAAGGGTTAAAGGAGTCTCACGGGGTTCCATGAGTGGATAGAGTCCTGGTGATGCGTTTCAGAGGGTTCCAGGGGGCTGTAGGAGGATCAAGTATATCTCAGGGCATCTCAGGGGAGTTCCAGAGGCTCTCGGTGGTTCTTTAACCCTCGAGCACTCGCGTCTTCAGCCACCCTCAACGGCAACAGGTTCACGCTGTGTACCACAAGCATGCTTTTTTAAAGGTGCGTGTACTCAGTACACGACGCGACTGCTCCCGGGTTAAGGAGTCTCAGGGGTATGAGTATGTCGGGAGTGGGATTCAATCCCAGGTCCTCGGCGTGATAGTCTTATGTTCTAACCATCACACCAGGTTCACTCCACTGCCAGTGGGTTCCCAGGCGAACTCAGGGGCGTTTCAGGGGGTTGCAGGAGTCGCAGGAGTAGTTTAGAGGGTGTCAGGGTGTTTGAAGGGATTTCAGGGATTGCAAAGGTGTTTCAGAGAGTCTTAGTGGCGTTCCAGAAAGCCCAAGGTGGTTTTAGGGGGATTCAAGGGGAACATGGGGGTACTTTAGGGGGTTTCAAGGACGTTTCGGGGCAATGTGATATAAGGAAGGTGTGAAGGAACTCGTCTACATTGGTTTCGGGGGTCTTAAAGGGATCTCAGGAGCGTTTTAGAGAGTCTCAGGGGGCCTCAGGGGGTATAAGGGGCAGAGCTGCAATTCTTCGACAGGCCTTTATGATTGCGATATTTACCTTTCTTTATTTCCTCTGTTTTTGTTTGCTTGTCAAGGTTGTTTTCCAATGGGCTAAACACTAGGCTAAACAGGAGAGAAATGAAAAAGGTACTCACACTCGCACGCAGCGTGCTGTCAGCGACATCTGACAGTGCCAAATTTCCATTCAATTTTCTGTAGGTGAGTGTTTTCACCCGTGGTGGCGTATAGGCCATAATAGCACCAATGCAGGAGCGCTAACTTTGCCTAATTACACAAGTTTACAAAATAAAACGAAAGTCGTGAACTTCTGTCAACGACCAAAATTTTTGAAGCACAATTTAGTGCTGATTTCGAAACCGACCTTCAAAAAATTTAAAGTAGAACAGTTTTTGAGATTTAGCTCAATATCGAGTTTTGCAACTTTTCAAAATATGTAATTTACTAAAATTCAAATATATTGCGTTTTGTTCAACCAATTTTAAATCTTTTTCCATAAATTAAAAGCTGAATACAATACCATTCGGTCATCTGAATACAGGTTTTGCGTCAGATTGATGAAATTCAAGATATTGGCGAGTTTTGGGGACGATCTTCTTAAATTTTAGCAAAATTCCTTAATTTTTTTGAAGAAATGTATTTTTTTCAATTAGAAAAAACCAACTTAAAAATTCTTTCTCGACGTTTATTTGACATATCACATGTAGGCGAGTTACAGTAAAAAATTCAGCTCAATCGGAGCTTTGATTACGGAGAATGAGGTGTGTGAAGTGAGCGACGTTGCTTAAAAATAGAACAAAAATCGATTTCAAATCATCAACCTTGTATGGAAAGTCGAAAAATTTTCCGCTCTACTGTAATTTTTTTCCTTCGCGTTTTCGAACTCAGGGCATGATTCTACACCAAAAATGATCATCAGCTTACCGAGTTCAAAAATGCTGTAAACTAGTGTTATTAGAGGAGCAACTAGGCGGACAATGCCTGTTATTATGATGTTTATGTGTAAAAACTAGAAACTCACAAAAAATAGGCAGATGGAAGGAGGGAGCGGGGTGGCCAAATTGTGCATTCCCCGTTTACTCTGTTGTTTAGTGCAAGTATATTCTCACAACTTAGAGTTGAGAACCACAACCGTTTCATTTTCGGCTGAAAACAGGCACTGAGGGATATCAGGAGGTCTCAGAGGAGTCTAAGAAACTCTCAGAGGCGTCTCTGAGGGTTCCAGGGGGCCTCAGGAGCACTTCCGAGGGTCTTAGAGGAGTACCAGGGGGCCTTAGGAGCACTTCCGAGGGTCTTAGAGGAGTACCAGGGAGTCTTATGGGGTTTCATGAAATTTCAAAGGGGTTTTATAGGGTCTAACGGGCATTTTAGGGGGTCTTAAAGGCGTTAAATTGGGATCTCCAGTTAGTCTAGCGGTTAAAGCTATGGTTTGCCAATCCGGAGACGGCGGGTTCTCGACTCCCTTGGCATAGTATATCATTGTACTTGCCACACAATGTACAAATTCATGAAATAGCAGGCAAAGAAAGCCCTTCAATTAATAACTGTGGAAGTGCTTTAAGAACACGAAGTTGAAGCGAGGCAGGCCAAGTTCCAATGCGAACGTCGAGCCATAGAGAAGAAGAAGTTCCAACCTCATGCTTCCACGGGTCAAGCGATGACAAAGACCGCTAGCTAAGAGTTGTGTGCTTAACTGGAAGTGCTGTTGTCTTCTGACTTCTGTCTGGTCGTTGCACAGTGGGACGAATGGCCCAAAACGTGAACTTTTTTCAGCAGCGTCTTTAAACGTGGTTTTATCGGCATGGTGTCTTCGGATGAAAATTTTATAAAAATAGGGCGCGTCGAATGGCGTTTAGTTTTAGTTCGCAACTTTGCCACAGGCGGCGCTGTAAAATCCAACTTTTTTGTTTGACGTTTTTTCAATATGGTGTCTTCGGCAAAGTTGTAGATATGCTCAATACAAATATCTTTGCCGAAGACACCAACCCTCTATCTCTACATTGCTTCAAGATACAGACGTAATTTATGAATGACCCCCCCAAAAATCGTTTTATTCATATATTTTGAAAACGCGCAGTTTTAGAAAGTTGCAATGTTCTACAAAGTTGTGTAAAATGCCAAAACAAACAACTTTGTAGAAGTGAATAGGGTTCTAAAATGGCAATAGGGTTAGTTATGGCTATTTTTGAGTTAAAAATAGCCGTTTTTCAAGGCTCAATAACTATCTTGGATGCAAATGGATGCAAATCAAACCCCACTAGGTTCAATATGTATTACTATTAGTTGAATATCCTGATGTTTTCGGTTGTATCCTCGAGTATCCTTAGCAGGGGTTCTTAATCTTACTAGAGCCTATTTTTGACGCTAAAACAATAATATCAGTTTTTGTATGTCATTTAGAACCCCATTATCTTCTGTGAAGTGATAAATATTAACTATTCGCATAATTGTATGCTTTATTGCGCCTACAAAAATCAATTATTATCGAGTTGTTATCATATTATTTAAAAAACACTGCATAGAAGTGAGCTAAACTAGACGGTCATATGTATCCAAGTGATCTCACCAGCAAGCAAATTTTATTCGTGTGTTCAAAACATAAATGTAAATCTGGCATTCGATTTGAGTAGGTCGAATCAGGGTAGGAATCACAGTCAACATACGACCTATTCAAAACGAACGCCAGAAATATACAAATTCTTTTTCAGCACGTATAGTAGCCGAACAAACAGCAAGTCTAGAAAACCTGAAATAATTTGCGTTAGCATTGGTATCCATTTTCCCAACTTTCAAACATAGCTACAAATTGATTTGTGGAAATGAAAAGGAGCATTTTCAGTTATCGGAAACAACATGACAGGTGCCGAACAAGCGGGAGAGTATGTGTGTATTTATACGGGAAGCTCAAGGAACACATGGCACAAGTAACTCTCGATCAAGCCAGTAAAAGGGTGAAATAGCTTATCTAAATTAGTTCTAATACTCCAACACATATCCAAAACAACTTTTATGATTTTTGATTAGAGAAACCTTTACTTTTCATCAAAGATGTTGTGCATATCTACAACTTTTTTGATAACTAGAAATCATTAAAACATTTTGTATACAAAAGCTTGTTTGCATTCATGCAGGATTTATTTAGAACATTCTCACAGCGATCGAAAAATGTCATGCCTGTTACGCCTTTGAGTGAATTAGAAAATTGGTAATTGGGTAGGGTAAAAGCTCCCTTAGTGGAGGTAGTACCAATAGTGGTGGCAGTGGCAATTTAACAGTATTCCGACCAAAAAGCTTGCAAATGACATTTTTAATAGATGCATCATGCCTAATTAATAACATTAATTCAGTCTTTTGTTCAGGATTTGCCGAAAAACCTATTTTAAACAATTATTTTCCTTAATTTTTTTGCTCCTTTGCACCTATAGTGGTGGTAGTGTTCCTATAGTGGTGGGTCCCATAAGAATTCAATGGGATGCGCCACTATAGGAACCAATGTTAAATTTTACCTCCATAATAGTAACCGTGTACCTATAGTTGGTGCAAGTGATTTATTAGCAAAATATGAAATAAACAATGGTTTTAACATTGTTAAATTTAAGTGAAAAACTACCGATTAACGTTTCCAGACTTTTTATTTTGTGGTTTTATCAATTTTATTTAATTGTTTTACTACAAGGAGCTACTAATAGCACCACTATTGGTGCATTTACCCTATTCGACATTAGAAACGTAGTGATTTAATATGAGTTGACTTTCTGCTTGTTCGGTTACTATACGTGCTGAAAATAATGTGTATTTGCTTGCTGGTGAGATCACTTGGATACATATGACCTCACTTAGCTCACTTCTATGCAGTGCTTTTAAAATAATATGATAATAATTTGATAATAATTGATCTTTATAGGCGCAATAAAGCATACAATTATGCGAATAGTTAATATTTATCACTTCACAGAAGATAATGGGGTTCTAAATGACATACAAAAACTGATATTATTGTTTTAGCGTCAAAAATAGGCTCTAGTAAGATTAAGAACCCCTGCTAAGGATACTCGAGGATACAACCGAAAACATCAGGATATTCAACTAATAGTAATACATATTGAACCTAGTGGGGTTTGATTTGCATCCATTTGCATCCAAGATAGTTATTGAGCCTTGAAAAACGGCTATTTTTAACTCAAAAATAGCCATAACTAACCCTATTGCCATTTTAGAACCCTATTCACTTCTACAAAGTTGTTTCTTTTGACATTTTACACAACTTTGTAGAACATTGCAACTTTCTAAAACTGCGCGTTTTCGAAATATATGAATAAAACGATTTTTGGGGGGTCGTTCATAAAATACGTCTGTATCTTGAAGCAATGTAGAGATAGAGGGTTGGTGTCTTCGGCAAAGATATTTGTATTGAGCATATCTACAACTTTGCCGAAGACACCATATTGAAAAAACGTCAAACAAAAAAGTTGGATTTTACAGCGCCGCCTGTGGCAAAGTTGCGAACTAAAACTAAACGCCATTCGACGCGCCCTATTTTTATAAAATTTTCATCCGAAGATACCATGCTGATAAAATCACGTTTAAAGACGCTACTGAAAAAAGTTCACGTTTTTGGCCATTCGTCCCACCGTGCGTTGGTTTTCCTAGAAACATCGGGTTGTCCGTACATTCAATTCAGTATAAGCGCAATTCCGTAGATCTATGGAAATTAAGGCCATGCTTTAGAGGGTTTCAAGAGCGTTTCAAGGGGTCGCAGAGGCTTTTCAGGGGATCTCAGAAGCCCTGAAGGGGGCCCCCTTCAGGGCTTCAGGGGATTTCGAGGGGGTGTCAGGGGTGCTTTAGGGAGTCTCAGGGGCGTGTCAGGGGTCCCGGTGACTTTCGCGGGGGTTCCAAGGGATCTCAACGGAGATATTGTTGATATTGTTGGAGGTATAGTAGTGTCACACCCCTCGCATTAAATGTTACGAGTTGAAGGAGTGTCCAACCCCTGTATAGGATTCTGGCGCGCAATGTTGTTGTTGTAGTTCGTTGCTTTGGGAAGTTTGTAAGTGTACTGTTGGTCGGAAATAAATTAAGTTAGATTTAAGCAGTTAAATCACGTTCTTTCTTTTAAACCACGAAAGTCCCTGTGTGGCCCTGCTGGTAGTTGCAGTTTCAACAGATATTAGGGGCGTTTCAGGGTGTATCAGGGGCACTTCAGGGATTTCAGGGGAGTTCCTTGGTATTACTGAGAGTACCAGGAGATTACAGATGTATTCTAAGACGACATCCCAGGGGGTTTCAAGGGATACCAGTAGGTCTCAGAGGACTGTAAAGGAGTCTCAGGGGCGCTTCATAGGGTCTGGGAGAAGTTATAGGGCGTCTCAGGGACGTTTCAGGGGGTTCCAAGGGTTCTATGGGGTCTCACGGGAGTTTCAGGCGGCCTCAGAGTCCTGTTCTCGCGAACTAAGTTTCATCATTAAAGTCCTGACTTAAGTAATTGTTGATAATCTTTCACCTTGGCTCTCTGCACCACCATGAGTGCTCAGGATTGAAAGTAAGTAACGTGCAGAACGATTGAGAACTACTGAGTTAAAGCATCACGCGTTAAGTTGAGTTATGTCAATATTTGTGGCTGCTAGCAGACCTAACAGCGATGAGTGCTTGTAAATTTTTATGATTGCTGTCATGCTGTCGATATGAAAAACGTCCACTGAACAGAAAAACAAAAGTTTGCGTACCTGCATTGTCGAAACCAGATTAGTTTAATTTGACGATCGTTTTCTATTAAATCACCGATTCAGATCAATGCGCTCTCGAACCTGACTCAACCTAATGAATATTCATCGCTTCTTTTTCTGGCCATAGACCAGGTATGACATTCGCTCCGCTACCGAACGAGAACGATGCTACGCGCAAAGATTGCACTTGGATTTGGACGACGTTGCAGTGGTGGCGCTGAAAAACAAACAAAATTGGGTTGATTTTTTGGAGGCTATACTGATGAAAATGTCAAGACTTGGTCAAGTGCAGAATAGTTTTATTGGTCGTCCACTTATAGGTTAGATTTCCGTATACGCCTTTCGGATAAGTTGATTGCGTTTCAGGGCGATATGCAAATGCAATTGCTGCAATTGGTTTTACCTTGTGCATTGTAGTTTTAGCGAAAACCTTGGGCAAGAAATGCTTTCAGTGCACTATGTGAGTAGTTATTCAATAATGCATTTCGTTAGAGCAGTTGCTCTAAGGAGGGCCTGTGTCAACTGGGTTTGTATAGGATTGACAAAAAGTTGTTAGTGGTGAGATTGGAAATTGAACCCTTGATCATTCGCTAAAAAAGGAACGTGTAGCTCACGAGACCACGATGCCCACACGCAGTAAATAGTTCATCAATGATCTTGAATCAAATCTCACACTCCTAAGATACTTTTAAATTGCGACTTCTTCCTTATGATTTGCTATCAACAAGCAAAAGATTAAAACATTTATGCAATCAGAAAATCCTTATTTATCCGCCGCCTCTCCCACAGCATGATTAACGACATCAACGTGGTTCGAAACCGACCAAGTTTCATTCAGTTTTGGGAATCGAGGTTAAAGAAATTTGCCAATATTTCATAATACATAATCTGCCTGTCGGCTGCGGCGGCAGAGTCAACGATCGTCCCGCATCGTCCTCGGTTGACAATATGCCACCACCGCTGCCACGCCACCCAACACCATACTACTAGCCGCAGTGCAGTGCGGACCGGACTGGACATCAGTGGGAAGATGAGATAACTTTTTTTTTGTTCGTAACATTCCTCGTACGTCCGTCCGTTCCGTTCGTCCGTCCGACAATCTTGCGCCCGGAGCCAGTTTTAGCATTTATTGTTATATGGATGGATATCGGCATATCTTGACTTTAGTGTGCCATCTCTGTTTCGGTCAGCATTGTCCAGTTTTTTTTTTGCCATCTGGCAGTATCGGGTTCAATAGCTTAGGGAGGTGGCTGAAAAACATTCGATATCCGCAGCATTTGGTTTTGGCATTTCCGAAAAATATAAAAAAATGAGCTCGAACGTTTCCTTGTCCACAGAGATCCTCACCTTCTTATACCAACTGGATATGTGACGATCAGAAATTTTCAGGGTTGTTCTACGGAATTCTTGAAACATGCCATGCCTAGCTTTGGACTCCTTTTGGATACTGGGTTCACCATAGGATCATCCTTCGACTTCAAACTTTCCAATTACCCATGGTAAGTTATTTGAGAAAGTGTAGTTTGCGAATCGAAGCGGCTTTTCGGGCCCGTATGAAGTTGATCACCAATATTAACTTATTTTCCCGATCAGCCTAGATAACTGTGTAGTGTCGGTAGCGGTTGGTTCAACTGGCTAAGAATAGAACTACGGACCGCCTGTTCCACTAATCAGGTGACCCCTAATTCAAGGTGTTAAGTGGTTTTATGCTTACCGTGCCTAGGAATAAAGGGGGTCTTATAAAAACCTAATCGCAAACGGAGCCTGCGGAGTACCAGGGCACATTCCACAGTATTTTGCCCTTACTGCGCTAACCGCAATCGCAATAGCGCGGTGGACCTTGTGTTTCTCCGAGATAATCAGCTGCCCTTCTTCAATCTCATACTTGAGCCTGAATAAGGGTGGGATTATGAAGATGTTATTAATAAGTTAAAATTTTCACCTATATGGTTTCGCATTATGCGTTTTACACAGTGTATTCTGTGCATCCTCGCCTTTGGCGCATTCAAATCGATACCGATCTGGCTTTATTGTTGCTGTTCTTGTTTGTGCTGTGATGGTTAAGAGTTTAATCTTGCCTAGTTTGGGTAGTGGCTACGGTTAGGATAGCTCAAATCAATCTTCAGCACAAAAGAACAGCAACGATTAATCTTTGCAGACTTATGCAAAATGGTACAGGCCAAGTGGCGTTAGTCCAAGAACCTAAGGAATTTCTATCTAGGAAACATTGTGAATCCGGTGTTTGCAACTTTCAGTAAAAATGAAATGTCAAACTCGTGTGTCATGTCTCGAGCATGTGTGCTTGTCAACAACGCAATCGTTGCTACACTCATCTCTGAGCTAACCACTAGAGATGTATGTGCTATCACAATCGGCGATGTGTCTGTTGCAAACCTCAACAGGAAATACGTTTATTGTTCGATTTATTTACCGCATGATGAACCATCCCCTACGGATGCTTACAAGCAAGTCATCGCATACTGCACTTCAAAAGGCCTTCCGTTAATTGTTGGCAGTGATGCTAATGCTCACCATATAATCTGGGGCAGCTCTCAGACATCAATTTAAGAGGCTCCAGTTTGATGGAATACTCAAGTAGTACAGATCTAGGATTACTTAACATAGGCAACCGCCCAACCTTCATGGTATCTGATAGAGAGGAAGTGTTAGACATAACGCTTTGCTCTAGCAGAATTAGTCATGAGCTGACCAATTGGCATATGTCAGATGAAGAATCTTTATCTGACCATCGCTACATCTTGTTTGAACATGTGAATGCTACTTCGCAAACTTTGCGTTTCAGGAATCCCCGGTCAACCAACTGGGATCTCTTTTCCGATTTGGTTGCAGTCAAATTTCATGGATACTCACCATCAAGGGATTTAGATGATGTCGTTGATACTACAACGGCCTTCATCATGGAAGCTTTTGAAGAAGCTTGCCCTCTGCGGTCTGTGAAGACCACAAGAGGAACCCCTTGGTGGAACTCTGATCTGGCGAAGTTTAGGAGGAAACAATGTAGAAAGAGTTGGAACAGACAACGTTCGGCTGGATCGGAGGCTTTCAGGTCGGCTTGCAAGGCCTACCAGGAAGCTCTTCGATCTGCTGAACGATCCGGCTGGAAAAACCTTTGTACAAATGTTTCCAGTTTGAGTGAAGCCAGTCGGTTGAACAAAATCCTTGCAAAATCTAAGGATTTTCAAGTGAACGAACTTCGTTTGTCAAATGGTGATTTCACTTCCTCTGATGAGGAAGTTTTGGAATGTTTATTTAGTACACACTTCCCCGGATGTGTGGATATTACATCTTCGGATAAAGCTGGTGTCTTTTCTTGTAGTTATGATTCATTAGCTTCGGATCGGAGTATCATAACATTAGAATCGATTGAATGGACACTAAATAGCTTTGCTCCTTTCAAATCTCCTGGGGCAGATGGGATTTATCCTATTTTGCTTCAGAAGGGATTTGATTATTTCAAACATGTTTTGAAAAAACTACTTGTTTGCAGTTTTGCTACAGGGTATATTCCCAAATCCTGGAGGGATATTACTGTAAAGTTTATTCCGAAAGTAGGTCGTGCGTCGTATGAAGAAGCAAAGAGTTTCAGACCTATCAGTTTGACCTCTTTTCTTCTGAAATGCTTAGAACGCATTGTGGATCATCACATCCGTGATGTTCATCTGGCTAACGTGCCTCTTCATGTGAACCAACATGCCTACCAATCTGGTAAGTCCACTGTGACTCTTTTACACAAGGTTGTTTACGATATCGAGAAAGCATTCGTTCAAAAGCAATCTTGTTTGGGTGTTTTCTTAGATATCGAGGGTGCCTTTGACAACGTGCCTTTCGATGCCATATTGGAAGCCGTACGAAGTCATGGTATATCTCCAATGATTTCCAAGTGGATTCACCAAATGCTCAAAAACCGATATCTCTTCTCGACATTGCGTCTAGCAGGGATTAGGAAATTGAGTGTTTGTGGATGCCCCCAAGGGGGAGTCTTATCACCGCTTTTGTGGAATCTCGTAGCAGATACGCTATTGAGGCAACTCAATAATAGCGGTTTTCCTACTTATGGTATTGCCGACGACTACCTTACACTGTTAGTCGGTATGTGCATCAGCACCCTTTTCGATCTGATGAAAAACGTTCTTCAGGTAGTAGGTAGCTGAAATCAATGTGATTGAACACTGTTCAGTGAACAGGTAAAGTACGTTGAGCAAACGTTGGAGTCATTCTTGATTCTTGAAGCTTGTATGGCCTTCGGGCAATGCCGACGTACCTTTGGTACAACTTGGGGTCTAAAACCCAAGTATATCAAATGGATTTACACAACTGTTGTTCGTCCAATATTGCCCTATGGATGTCTTGTGTGTTGGTAGAAGGGCGAAGTGAGAACGGTCCAATCAAAATTAGGCCATCTCCAAAGGAGGTACCGTGATTTCGGGTGAAATTGATCACTTTTCGCAGTTTTTTGAGTCTAATTTTTGAATGTTTGTCGATATGGTTAAATTCAAAGCTTTAAAACAAGTACGACCATGGTTTTCATCAGTCAACGAGGTTTAAACTTTTACAGCAAATCATTTTATTATAATAAATATCATTTTAAATAAAAAAAATCAAAAATTTTACTTTCGGGGTGAAATTGATCAGTCAGTGAAATGCCTTTGTAAATGCTGAACATTATCTTTCCATCTAAATTAACCACCCTAGAATGCGAAAAGCTATGCAAAACTGTTACAAGTTTGCTAAATTTTTAATTATTTAAGTTTAAAGTTTAATGATTCGAAAGAAAACGCCTAAAAGTATGCAATTTTCACTCTAATTATGTGTATCAACATTGTACTTCCGAAAAAGTGCAATTTTATGCATAAATTGCAATATTTATAGAACTTTTGATGACGAAATCGGGTTTAGTGAACACTTGGCAGCTATAAACATTCATTCGAATATTCATTACATGTATGATGCAACTACGGTAACAAGAGTTTGGAAGTGTCTATGAAGATCGCCTAAACCGCAGTTTCGGAAAATATTGACTTTAATGCCGAAATATGTAACTAATTAGCTGTAAAATATGTAAACTCATCATTCAATAACCCGTGAGCAATATGATGGCCATTTTCCACAAATTGTTTAAAGTTTAAAGCGATATTTTCAACAAATAAAAATGTACCTCTCGTCGATCAATTTCACCCCACTGATCAATTTCACCCGAAATCACGGTACTTAATGGCGATGTCTGGAGCGTTCTCTTCAACTCCCACGGCAGCGCTCGAAGTTCCGTTTGACATTGCCCCACTACATATTCATCTCAAACAAGAAGCACATTCTTGCACTTACCACCTATGGGTACTCGGTTTACAAGAGGAAGCTCCTGTGAACCACAGTTCAACACACACCTCGTTGTTTTCACTTTTGGTGAATTGGGACAAAGTTGTTCTTGCTTCAAGTGATCTTACAATTGCTTGTAATTTCCATATAGGACATTTTCCACGAAATTCCCTTCTCGGGAAGAGTGGATATCTGATTATCTGGAGAGAAGTATTTCAGACGGCATCGTATGTTACACTCTTAGAAAAAATCATGAAAATTTACGTTCCTTTGGATGCACATAAAAGGAGCGGCCGGTTTGACACAAATTTACGTCTTCTATCACAAATAAAGTCGAGCTAGCAATCGCTAGAGCCGAAGCGAGAGATAAAACATGTAAGCAAAATAATCAACTGGATTCGAACTTTGGTCCGCTGATTGAGAGGCACGCACTATACCTCTCGGCTGTATCACCGAGTTGTGAGACAAACGATAAATGTAAAACTGTTTCTACCTATCTGGTCAGATAGGTTTGTTGATATCTTGTGCAACCAACTCGAACTTACATGAAGGATGTAAAATTGAGTCAAATTTGCCATTCAGTCATGAAATGTTTACGTACGTTGATGGTTCACGTCACGTATAAATTCCTAATGTTTTAAGAGTGTACACTGATGGCTCCCTTCTCGAAGGTCGAGCAGGTGCTGGTGTTTATTCTCGTGAGCTACGGCTGTATCAGTCTTACTCACTTGGTAGACACAGCGTCGTTTTTCAGGCCGAAATCTTTGCTCTTATGCACGGAGTGAAATCAGCCCTTCAGCAGCACGTAATGGGCAAAGTAATATACTTCTGTTCAGATAGCCAGGCTGCTATTTAAGCACTTGCGTCGGCCAACTCCAGGTCGAAGATAGTTATCGCTTGTCGAACTCAAATCGAGGAGCTGAATTCAGCAAACGCCATTCACCTTGTATGGGTACCTGGCCATTCTTCCATCGCTAGAAATGTATTGGCTGATGAGTTAGATCTCACTGGAGCATTGGCCCTAAGCCAGCTATTCCGGTATCCAAGTGTTGGGTAAGGCTCTTCAGATTGACACCTGGGCTGCCACTCAGCACAAACAATACTGGAATAGTTTGGAGCCATGTAGTCAAACAAAGAGCTATAGACTCTCTTTACGCTTTATACGTTATCACAGTGCTCTTTTCAGGACGCTATGTGAACCCATTGTGGTACGCTTATGCGTGTATGACGATCTTATTCCGTTACCTGCCCTTTCCCCTGTCCATCCTTTTTTCCTTCCCTTCTCCCTCAGGTAAATGATAAATAGGCTCGTGTTCATGGCAATGGCACAAATTTCCCAAATGGTGGAGAACGTGCCTCTGGAGCCGACCTACTGATACCTGATACTGGGTTCGCCGTAGGATCATCCTTCGACTTAAAAGTCATGGTAAGTTGTCTGGGAAAGTGTAGTATGCCAATCGAAGGTCAAAGAGGAGAAGTTGTGAATATTGCGCAACTTGCTCCACCCCACAATGAGGTAGCATCACACTACCCGTTTCGTCATATACTTGCTGACACCAACACTTGCTACCCAAGCAACACGACTTGTTTCTAAACCAGTAACAGCAACCTTAGTGCAATTTATTCACTGTCCGGACAACAGAACACAATTGCTGAAACCCAAAAAGCGCAGATTCTGAATTCTTATGCAACATAAACGAGGGGAATGATAAAAAAAATGAAAAAAAAACATCCAGACTCGAACCATGGGCACCAGGAGCATTATCTACTCACCTTACATACTACACCAAGAGCTCTGTGAGAGAATCGCTGCTCAACGCATCATTAAAGCTACTGAAGTTGCTTGTTGCTTTATTGCACCTTCTCTGTCACAAGTTAGAGAACTGTCAAAATGAAAAGACGCTCAAGTTTTCTGCAACGCTCTTGGAACCTAATCTGAACAAACAAACCAGAGTTAGATGTTTCATGCATGTTACATAGCACTTTTAATGTGAGCTAACTGTATTATCACTTGCGAGGAATATGTAAGCTCCGCCTCCACGAATCGATGTCAAACACATGGTAATTTGTGATTTCTATGAAACAAAGCCGCAACTTTACGAATTTCGAACTTTCAATGCAACTCAATTGACAAGATGGAAGTTTCATGTGCTTCTAGTGCAACTCATATAGACCAAAGCATAGAAAGCCACATTTTAGATGATGTTGCAGGTGCTGCTTGGGTAGGGGAAGGACACCCAAGGGGAATGTCACTAATAATTGTTCATACCCCACAGAAAACATGAAAACTTTCATAGCCAACTTCAATATTCTTTTCCACAACGAACTAAAAATGATACGAAAATAAAGAAAACTACACGAGATACTGAAGAACTTTGCTGTATCGGCTCCAAAATGCTAGCACTTTAAAATTAATTTAATTACATATTAATCAAGTTCGTTTTACTGATCAACACAAGGTGGAATGGTGTTCATCGAAAGCTATTAGTGTTCTGATTTCGGTTCTAATTATAGCTAGGATAAAGATGTGGTTTCAAATTACCAACGTTATACCGTTGAGTAATTCTGCATTCCAAGGTACATGCATCAATCAATAAGTTCGAACCCTCATCAAAATTATGCAACAAATCATTACAGGAAAAAAGTCAATGAAGCCATCAAATTCACTGAAGCGCTAATTTCCATGTACCTATCTAAGCTGGTTCTCGCCCGTTGAAGTTCTCGCATTATAAATCTCTATTCTATTAGCGGTTTATTACACGCTCATAAACATAAATACCATCCACCATCTCCACAACTCCGCACGTTCGCAACGCGCTCGACAATGTAACTCTGCCTTACCTACCGTCCGAGATTGAGCTTGGATCTTCAATCTTCATGTGTCACACACTTCTGCTGCTGAATCTGAACCACCAAGACCAAACCAGATTGCGGATTGTGGTGAACGAACGCATGTTGCAAGATCAAGGGGCAGGTATCATAAAAAGATATGGGTGGATCAACTATACGATGCTCGCTCGGGTTCTCGGTTGTAAAGGTGGATATAAAAAACATCTACCCTCAAGAGACGAAAGTGCCGCCGGGCGATTGGCTTGAGCCATCGCCGTAGACGTACAGAGCAACGCAGCCAAAGATTATCGTTTTCTGCAGTGCTGTTTGGTCACAGCACGTACCAAATGTGCGGTTCTTGTGAAGCAGTGTTCTTCACTATGGACGTTTTTGAGGTCCACAGGAGAGTGGACTTTTTTTTTTTTAATTTTCAAAATCATATGTCATCAACTCTACGTAATCAGTAGACAGCCCATTTGTTAAACGCAACAATAAATTTCGATATAAATTTTGCGGAATACCACGAAAATCTACTACGTAACAATCACCATTAAGTAATCATTACTGATTAACCTTTGCGTCTCTAACGTATTTAACGCACTCATAATTTAATGTTAATTTAGCTCTATTTTCTTCAATTTTTACCCGTTTTTGATGAAATTTTGACAGAACAATCGGAAATGACTACCATTTCATAGAATGCACCGGTTGGTGAAGTTTCATGACCAGTTCCGGATTTATACGGAAACACAGAAGGGTACGTTGGTTAGCCAAATAAGACATTTTCGTTGTTTTTTACAGATCTTAATGGATCAATAAGTATTTACATCTGAATAATAAAGTATTCGTATCTTCGGATTCTTTGAGATCATTTGAAACTATAGTGGCCTGTTCCGAATTCCGAGGCACCGTAAAACTGGGTAACTTTGATAGATTTTTTGCTCGCAGTGAACTTAGCAATCAAATCATAATGCGTATTTTTTTGTTTCAACTGTACATCAACATATTGTTATGTGTTACGTATATTGAGTTCTCTTTTTGAGTTGCATTAGACATTTATATTTACAAATATTGGACACAACAGTTCTAACTACATGAAATTACAAGACATTGCATACTATTAGGCGTTTACTGATTTCCGGCCCAATTTTCAGAATTGATTTCAATTCGTGGAAACACGCTTCGTTAAGAGGTTCAAGACATTATTTAGGTTCTACTATGATCGATCTACCGAGAATAAACCACAAATTGAAAAAATAATCAAAACGTTGTTGTAGAGCAAAATGTTTGAAGGCGGTCTTCTTTGGGTTTCCGTATAAATCCGGAACCGGTCATCCAACATCTCCAACCGATGCATTCTATGAAACAGTAGTCATTTCCGGTTGTTCAGTCAAATTTTCATCAAAATTAGATTAAAATTGAAGAAAATAGAGCTAAATTAACATCAAATTTTGAGTGCGAAAGTTAAAGAGGGCTTGTTGGAAAGGGGTTGAGGGGCGTCGAAGAACGTTTAAAGCGTGCTTAAGTTGGAGGTTGAGTCTAAAAATCGATCAACGATCAACGATCAATGATCAAATCTGACTATACATGTCAATGGTTGCTACTCCGTGATTGATCTGAGCTGGTACCAATTGCACTGAGATCCAAATGAATAAGGGCTGGGACACTCCACTTATTCTCAAAGTGCAATTCTAGCAGCTCATACATTTTGGATCAATAACGGCGCCGGCCACGCCCTTATAGTCAGTTGGGCAGGGAGAGGAATGTTAGAGTGTGCTGGTTGTTGCTACTAAAGACCGAGATCACCTCTGCATCCCCACAACAAACACGGACTGGGGTATTTGTTAGATGGAAAGGATGGGAGATCTGGGAGTCACCGTTGGGTCGGTGATGCGATCCATGGATAGGGGATTATTTATAGTGTTCGTAAGGTGATAGATTATGTAGTGAATGAGGTGAATAAGGTCAAGCGGCACAGCACGCTTTGGTTTCATTACTTGTAGGCGTTATATACACTGTGCTGTGAGTGGAAATTGGATGGAAGGGAAACGACTTTTTTCCAATTCGTTTCTGATTCTAGCGATGGCTATGAACATATGAATATACATGAGTTGTATATGTAGAGAAGAGAGAGAGGAAGTGGATAGAAAGATACAAAGTAGGATGAAAGGGACGGGCCAGGGATTGAACCCATGACCTTCTGCATACGAATCAGAAGCGGTAGCCACTAGACCATCAAGCCCGTCACTAAGTTGGAGGTTGAGTCTAAAAATATTCATAAACTGTCTCGAGTATACCCCTACTGCTCAGAAACCCACGTTCTCTGAGTCCCTCATAGATTTCCATGAACCTCTACCGAAGCTCGCCTAAACCTCCTTGTGGTGGCCGGAGGAAGGAACCGGTACAGTAGAAGGCTATTCTTTTGGTCGAAACCCAACTAGAGGAAATCAATCGCAACTTAGTCGCTCAAAATCCTTTTTAAGACTGACGTTTTAATTACATTTCACCGCTGGCGTTGTTCTTCGTGCTTATAAATAATATCTTCACTAACTTTATGCCCTCTTTTCACAACGTTCCACTTATTTCCAATATTCCTGAAATCTTAAAACGCCATCAAACACCTTGAGATCCTCCGTAGAATGTAGTATAACTCCACAGAAGCCCACCAATACACCGAGAAACCTCGTCTTGAAACGCTTTGAAATCTCTCGGAAGCACCCTGAGATTCACCCGTAGATATCATTAGACTTTACAGAAACCTCAAGCAATCAGTTGAAATACACTTAAACGCCTTGCCTTGAAACATATTGAAAACCCTCAGAAACTCCCCTGGGAACGCCGTAGACTTCATTTAAACTCTACTGAAGCCAGTTGAAATACCCTCCCCCCAAATCCAATAAAATGCCTTTAACCCCTCATAAAACACCCCTGAAGCCCTTGTGGACCTCTTCTAAACTCTGCTGAAGCTTCGGGAGGCTCCTTTTTTATTAGTTTTTATTCGTGAATTTTAACTAAGGCTAATTCTTCACACCCGGGAAGCCCCTGAACAACCCTAAAATACACTAAAACACATTAAAAATCTCGAAAACTCTCCGAAAATTCTTCTTAAACCCCCATAAACTCCCCTTCATCTCTACTGATGTCCGTTGATATCATTGAAATCCACTAAAACGTCTTGAAACCACTTGGAAAACCTCCTAAGAGACCCCCATAAACCTCCCTGAAGCCCTACTGAAGCCCCCGTGAAACCCCTGAATGACTCTGAAATCCACTAGTACGCCGTGAAACGTTTCGAAAATTTTCAGCAAATCCTCTTTGATTCCCGTATATTGCTTTTAAACTTTATTGAAGCCCCCTAATACCTCTGGAATCCGCTGAAACGCTTCGAAACCTCATGGCAAATTTTAAAGAGCCTCCCGTAGACTCCCCTGAGCAACCCTGAAATCCACTAAAACGTCTTGAAACTGTTGGAATCCCAGCGTACGGTCTAACAATCGAACCGACCGACCGAAACACGTCCCGGGATTTTCGTGAATCATCTAATTAATTGCAAACTATGATTGCGTTCCCGACAACATCTATTTAGGGTATGTGTGCCATCATTAATCTCACGCTCCCATATTCATCCTATTCGAAAACAAGCGATTACGGCACCGATTGATTCCATTCTTTTTGTTTTCATGGGTGCTCACTTCTAACAAAAATACAAAAATAACAAGCAAAGCAAAAAGCGCTTCAATCCTTTGTTTTTCGTAGGATGAAAATGGGAGCCACGTGCTTAATAAGGGAACGAATACCCTATTTACAAACAGTGAGTAGTACGGAGTAAATATAAACAATAATACACATTTATTAGCAGCATAATGCTTCGTCGTCCTCTTACAAACACATACACTCAAGGCGAAACTGGATCCCTTTGCTCACTTTTTGGTTTTTTGAATTTTTATTAAATGACGAAGCGATATTTTCAAAATCGGTTTTCGTGCACATGTAGAGTATGGATTAGGGTATCTTCTGAATTTTTTACGTAAGAGAAAATGTTTTTCGTTTGTGCAGAAACCATTTTTGAACTAAATTTCACTAAAAAATTGTTTCTGCAAAATGTGAAGAATTAGCTTAAGTTAAAATTCACAAATAAAAAGAAATTAAAAAAAAGGTTTCTGAAAAAACGAAAAACATTTTCTACAGCGTAAAAAATTCAGAAGATACCCTGGTCCATACTCTACATATGCACGAAAACCGATTTTAAAAATATTGCTTCGTTGTTTAATAAAACATAAAAAAACCAAAAAAAAAATGAGGAAATGCTTCCAGTTTCGCCTTAACCCTTTTGTGACGAACCAGCACAATTGTGCTGTTGAGCGGTAGCGGTTTCGCATATTTTTTTCATCTGTTCAGACTTTGTTTTATGTGATGTAAACTGTTTCAATAATTCAGCCATTACTTATACTTGTTTGTGTGTAAAAAAACTTTTGTTTACATTGCCTGTGAGATTCATTACAACAAGATATACAAAAAGTGGACAAAAACCGTAAAACATGAAAAAGTCTTGTCTGTCGCATAATTTTCATTTTCGATTTGTCCAGGTAGTCAAAGCTAGAAATCGAAAGATAAAGAGTAGTTCTTTCAAATGAGGTAGAATAATTGTTGTTTTGTTGGGAAATCTAAGAGTTCTGGAGAGCCAAAGTTGAGCCATTTGTATGGAGATTTCATTTTTTTGCACTCCGTCACGAAAGGGTTAAGCAGTCACTCAACTGACATTTGTCTTCGCATCAGCCAGGGGATTAACCGTTCACTATTACAGTAAAACCTCCACGAGTCGAAATTGAAGGGACCATTGACTCAAGGAACTCAAAAAAAAAAAATAAAAAAAAAGGAAACATCGAGTAGTGGAACAAAAATCCTTTGGGGAGCTTTTTGGGGGGACCATCACTGTAACCCAATATGGAAATATTTACCTCCATGAGTCGATATCGAGTCAAGGAACATCGACTCATGGAGGTCTAAGAAACCCCTAAGAAATCTGCTATGAAACGCCCATAGACTTCCTTTGAACTCTACTCATGCTCCCTCATGCCCTAGAAATCCAATGAAACGCATTGAAACCTCTAGGAAAACCTCAGAGACTCCCGTTGACCTTTCCTAAACTTTACTGCAGCCCCTTGAAGCCTCCTAAACTACCTGAAATCTCTCTTGAAGCCTCCTAAACTACCTGAAATCTCTGGAAACGCCTAAAACCATCATAAACCCCTCATTAATTCACCCTGAGTTCCCGTTACCTCTAAATAACTCTTTTGAAGTCCCACGTATCTACCCCCTGAAGATACCTGAAATTCACTGATACGCTTTGGAGCCCCTCATATAAACTACTGAGGCCCCGTAGGTTAAATTCTACGGAAGCACCCTGAAATCCACTGAAACACCTTGAAACTTCTCGAAAAGCCTCAGAAACCACCCGGCGATTTTCATAAACATCCATTAAAATCTACGGAAGCCATAAGGGGGGGGGGGGGGGGGGGGTGTTGGTAATGGCACACACGAAATCCACCAGAGCATTGAAACCCTGAAGCACTTTTAAGTCCCCTAAAATCCATTGTAAACGCATTGAAATGTTTTGGAACCTTCAGAAAACCCATTTGCACCCCCGTGGACTTCACTGGATCTCTAGTGAAACTTTCTGAAGCCTCTCAAAACTACCGGAAACCTCTAGAAACGCCTTGAAAAGACATAAATCACACTGAGTTCTCGAGAACGTCTGTGAAATTCAATTGAAGCCCTTCGAATCCATGTTAGGGGCGATTTCTTCACCCTGGCTTAAGCGTTAAACCAGGTTTAACTATATGGGTACACACTTAAATTCAGAAATTGATCTCGGTAAACGGTTTACCGAGAATCCAACAGCTGATATCTCGGTAAAATATTTACTGATTCTCGGTAAAAACTTTACCGAGATTTCGGTAAACCATTAACTTTGTAAACGTAAACGGTAAACGGTGAACTTTGCCGAGATCTCGGTAAAAAGTTGGATTACCGAGATCTTGGCAAAGTTTTAACGACATCTCGGTAAAACTTTTACCGAGATTCAGTGAAAATTATTACCGGATACGGCTGTTGAATTCTCGGCAATCCGTTTGCTGAGGTCGTCGATATAATTTAAGTGTGTAAGCCTGGCTTACTGGTTAAGCCGAGGTGAAGAAATCGGCCCTTAAACACTTTAAAAATCCCCGAAGATCCCTACAATCCAGTGATACGCCTTGAAAATGTCTGATAAATCCCGGAGGCCTTTGTAGACTTGCATTGAATCAATTGGTAGAATACGGTGTAGGTATTTTTCGTCAGTTTGTTAAATTGGAATTCAAGAGCAGTGGGCTCTGCTGGGCGTCCAGAAGCAACTCTGTACAAGCGATACGGCACCGCTTCCAAAGTGTCACAGCCTAGCTAAGAGTGTCTCCTTCACATCAGGAATGACGCCTGTAAATTCTTGATTATGACATACTGGTCTTGCTTTGTAATTGGTAACTGAGACGGTATACGCTTAGGTAACTACGCACAAGTGAGCTGCTAACGACGGCATTCTATCCCCTTAGAACGCTCGAGTGCCACTGACTTGAATCGACGACGGATGGGCTGATATCGGGGCTGTCTTCCGTCACATAAAACTTGGCCTTAAAGTACGTTCCTGAACTGAACCCAGCTTAGGCAACTAACTAACTGAGTTGAAGTGGGTTCAGATGAATACTCCTGATTAGCTGTTGTGATCGAGAGTGGAGAGGCAGAGGAAACGCGTTGAACTTGTTCGCGTGAGAAGGACTGGCGAGACGGCTACCAGCAAACAGGCTGTAGGAGATTCAACAGGAGGGGCACGAGGCGTCACAGCAGATGCCGAGGCCGAGGAAGCGCAGATGACTGGCGTGGACCTTATGCGGGCGCAACAGGAGCGGTCTACCAAAGATGTTGGAAGCTGCCGAACAGCTGAACAAGCTGATCGGCTACACTAGCAGGCGGACTACCATCAGCAAGGACCTGTAGAAGAACCTGAGAAGGAGTATGATCACCTGGTCGAAGAGCGGAGTGCGGCTGATACCAGCAGTGAGGATTGGTCCACTTAAACGGACAGTTTCCTCTTTGCTGGCAACATGACAAAGCAGCACGAAACCATGCAGCTCACCGGATCCGTAGCAAACCGTCTCACGGCTCGAGCTACATGGTCGAAACCTGCCTGAAAGGGACGGCCAGCGCGAGTAACTAGGCTCCCAAGTCGGTTGCGAAACGCGGGGCAGAGAAACCAAGCTCCAAGAAGCCAACCCAAAAAGGAACGGTGGCCAACCGGACTAAAGGAAGGAGAACCCTTGGGTTACGGTTGGAAAGGAGAAGATAGTGAGAAAAGTGAAGTCAGCCCGCAAACGCGAACGGAGCGACGCGCTGGTCTTCAAAACCGAAGCAGACACGTACGCTGAGATGCTGAGGGTGCACCTCGTACAAAGCACTAGCTCATGAGGTATTGGGCGAAAAAGTTCAGGTAAGAGCTCTTACAGCGGAGACGACTCTGTTTGTAGTATAAAAACCTGAATGAGATCACCGACGCAGAAGAGCTCGCAGCCGTACTTAAACAGCAGTGCAAGGTAGGTGCACCAAGCTTGTGAAACGGCCCCGCAGGTACGCAGATCATCACGGTCAAGTTCCAACCAGGGAAGGTGAACAAGGCGACTGCAGTCGGCAAGATCAGGGTAGGCTGGTCACTGGTCAGTGTGCCCGCTCAGCATATACGCCAGTGGCATGCTTCAAGTGCGTTGCAGCAAGCTATGCAGGAAGTGCGGAGGGGAGGGCCATAATGCCAGGGAGTGCAACTCGGCACCAAAATACGTGATTTGCACGGCGAACAAGGGTCATACAACGGGCGCGCCTAAATGTCTAGTCACCCGAGGATGTCGAAACAACCGACGATAATGCAGGTTATACAGCTAAACCTGAACCACTATGAAGCCGCACAGAAGTTCCTGTAGCAGTCATTCTCAGAGTCAAGTACAGACATCGTTCTACTCTTGGACCCATACTGCATCCCTCCCGATAATGAGAACTGGGTAGCGGATAAGGTCAAGCCAGCGGTAATCTATACAACCGATCGTTTTCCGGTCCCGGAAATAATTTCCAGATCAACAAGGTGTACTATTGCTGTTGTTATGCTCCTCCCACCAACGATTGCCGATGACCAGTTCTCGTCTATGCTGGATTCGCTATCATGCGCACTAGTGGGATTGAGTCCCGTGGTCATCGGTCGAGACTTCATCGTCTAGGAAACTGAGTGGGGTAGCCGCTTGACTAACGCGAGAGGCTGGGCTCTACTCGAAGCTTTGGCTAGACTGAAAGTGGATGTCGCGAACGTAGGCGACAGATAAAAACTACCGTAGGAACGGTGCATAGTCCATCATTAATGCGACCTTCTGGAGCCCGGGTCGAATCCCTAGCTCGGACTGGAGGGTCGACGATGGCTACACACTCAGTGCTCATCTGGCGATTCAATACAGAGTGGAACGCGGAGGAAGACAGCCACAGCTGAAGCTCATCGACCATCATCGGAGAGAGCTAACATCTCGGCGTTTGTGGAGCGATTGCTTATGGAGGCTAACACCGACGATCTATCCAGCAATGATCCAGAACGCTTCCCCGAGATGTTGCAGAAGATTGTGGAAACACTGTTCCCGCGCCATGGGCCCCGTCCCCTATGGTCAAACCGACCAAAGCGACGTCGTCCCGGTGATGAACGACGAGCTCATCGCACTAGCGAAGTCACTTAAGTTGAACAAGGCACCGGGTCCGGATGGTATCCCGACAGTAGCCATCGAGGCTAGCGCTGACATGTTCAGAAGGGTTATGGAGATGTGCGTAGACAGACTTTCAGTTTCCTTAACCACTCTCCTTGTTTTAGCTGCCTTGCAACCTTGCACCTCCGCTCCCTGACATTGAGAACCCCTGCTTCAAATCACTTGCAAACCATTGTTGCACTATGCATACCGCCCAAGGCCCCCTCCTATACATACAAGTACGATTAAAATGTGGGCTAGTAGTGTCATCCTCACATGTTGTGGTCACTCGACGAATTTGCCAAATCCGAAAGACTGACCGGGACGAGACGAGTGACGGTAAACCAAACCGCCACCACCATCATCATCAAGGTTCGTCATCTTCACCTCAATCTTCACCTGACGAGCACGGCGATCTTTGACAAAAACTAAACTTGTTGGTATTAAGTGCTTCGCTTCGCATGCACATCATGCACAGAGAAATTGAGCACGTGATTTGTGTGCGATCTACTGCGCCGCCGAGACGAGGCACGGAGATAGACGGGTTGGGCGTTGTGTAGACATCTACCGGTTTTTTTTTGTTGGGAAAAATATAACTGAGCTGTAAGTTTTTTACTGACCAGATTCAATTTTTGTTTGTTTTGTGAACTATTTGAGACGCTTCAGTTTTGCCCAATTTGGTATTGTGTTCTTTGTTAGCATTTTTATGTTTATTTCAATCTGCTTTTTCCTGCACTAAGCACGTTTTCTGTTATTTATTGCCCAATTTTGCAATTGTTATTTTTTAATTAGATTTTCTTAGACAGTGTGATTTTTTTATATTATTCTTGATAATATGCTAGATGTTTCTTTTCTTATTAAAAATGCCATTTTATTCTTAGTTCTAAAATGGCATATCTTTTCAAAATCTTTATTTCATTTGTTGTGTTGTTTCAGTTTTCTGATGTGTTTCTTTTTTTAAATATTTTATAACTTATTACTGATTTCATTTAATAGACAAGCTAACATTTCATTTCTTCAACTGCCCGTTCATTTATTTGTCTCCTACATTTGATGATATCGGCAAATCACTGTCAAACCTGTTCGGTCAATCTCCGGCCAGAGGAGCGGGCGTACCTACTTTATTCGGCCACCTAATTAGGTTCTTTTGTTGACATGGTAGCGATGCGTACACGGTGACTCTATTGTAGTGATATGAACCGTCCCCAAATGCCCACCATAGTAGTAGCAGCAGCAGCAGCTTACAGCGGCAGCCGGTAGGTCTACAGACCATAGATCAGCAGCAGCAGCAAGCAGCGTGGGGTAAACCCATTGACATCGATAACAACCGCAAAATTGATTGGAAGATGATTTGATTTTTAAGCTTATGGCAAAAACTAAAATGTCGAATCAAACTGTGTGCCGATGCGATGGTTGACGATTGCGAGTTGCGTAATGGTCTTCTCCTTGATGCACAGTGCGCGCGCGGTACTTGACTCTTGAAAGGCATGCGTGCGTGCGATGATGATGGGTGAACGAATAAGTGCGCACCTCCCAAGAGGAAGATGAGGAGAGTGAGAGTTAGGAGGATTACCTTTTATACGATTATGAAATGATAGTGGTCTTTGATGAACAAATGGTATAGAAGGTCAGTTGTTGATCGATCAGGTCATGTGGTCGTGAAATGAATTTATAAAGATCTTAGAGCTTCAATACTCGAAATTCAACATATACTGAATTTGTTGGTTCGCCCCTTCTGAACCTGGTTCAGTCATGAACCATATAGATTTCTAGGAGGAGTGGGAAAAGATTTAGATGACCAACAATCTACATGGTTCATTTCGCGGCTGCAAAATGGTGAGCAGGCAACCTGGAAAGGGCGTCCCACATAGCTCTGATCTTCACAAGTTCCTACCTCATGCTTCCAAAGATCAATCGATGACGAAGACCGCCAGATAAGAGTTATGTGCTTAATAGCTGGCAGTGCAGCCTGCGCACTGTTGCCCTTCTGACTTCTGTTAGAATAAGTCACCAGAATGTTCACCTATGAAATGGTCCACTGCGATAAAACGATTTGTTCTAGCGTCACCCCATGAAAACTATGGGAAAATTCTCCAAATTTGGGCTTTTTACGGCATCATCAGCATCGGCAGCCATGTTGGATCCTCCTCTCTCCTCTTCTTGGCGTAACGTCCTCACTGGGACAAAGTCTGCTTCTCAGCTTAGTGTTCTATGAGCACTTCCACAGTTATTAACTGAGAGCTTCCTCTGCCAATGACCATTTTGCATGCGTATATCGTGTGGCAGGCACGAAGATACTCTATGCCCAAGGAAGTCAAGGAAATTTCCTTTACGAAAAGATCCTGAGAATCGAACCCGTCACCCACAGCATGGTCATGCTGAATACCCGTGCGTTTACCGCCTCGGCTATATGGGCCCATGTTGGATATGTAACTCGAAATTTCAATGTAATAAATCTCAGCCACGAAAGCGAATATTCGTATGAAAAAGTATCATCCCATATGCTCATTCGCAGTGATTGCGATGATACTTTACAGCTGCGTTACTGCAGAATTAACAGTTTTTTATCACTTTAAAAACGCGAGGCAAACAATCATTGAAAAGCAAAAATTCAATGATTCGTTTGAAAGCTCAGTAATGCATCATGACACCTTAAACGCTTTATCTTTTTTGATTCAATTTTCTCATCAAAGTTATCAAAGAGCCACTTTTAGAGCTTTCAAAAACGCACGTGCGTTTGAGAATGTTGCTACCCCAAGCAACACACATGGTTACAAAATAGTGACGGCAGCGTATGTAAGGGTTGCTCAGTAAGTCACAGTGTCTTCTGTGCAACCCATACATACGCTGCCGTCACTGTATTGTAGCCATGTCTGTTGCTTGGGCCCTCCAGAAATTTCTCCAAGAATTTCACCATGAATTCTTTCACGAATTTCTCCAGAAATTCATCAAGGAGTTCCTCTGAAAATTCTTCCGGGAGTTCCTCCAGAAGTTCTTCCGGGAGATCTCCAGAAACTACTCCGGAAATTCCTCCAGGAATTTCTCCAGAAATTCCTCCGGAAATTCTTCCGAAAATTCGTCCAGGGATGCACTTCACGAACTCTTGTATAGATTTCTTCGTAGATTTTCCAGGGATTCTTTCAAGAATTCCTCCTGAAATTCCTTCAGAGATGTTTCCAAAGCTTTCTTCGGAAAATCCTTCAGAAATTTCCAAGTGAATTTCTTCAAGGATGAATTTCAAATTACTCAACGTACAGATGGGTAAATTATTGATTAAATTGGGAATAAATCCACAGCTCAGGTGAGATTTGAACTTACGACCCTTATTCGCTAGATAAGTGCTTTACCAATTAAGCTACCGAGCCATTTATTCTTTCCCAATTTAACCAATAATTTACCCATCTGTACATGTGTACGTTGAGTTATTTGAAATTCATAATTGAGCACACGGATTGGTATTACCGAAAATTTGCACTTTGAGTGAGTCGTTTTCGAGCATCTACCTCTACGTAGTTATCCGTTGTATCAAACAGAATGCGAACGACGCGTTTGATCGCCTTCCAGGTAAAGCCTGTATCCGCAATAATTGGGACACAGAAGCACGGCTGTAGCTCTGTAATGAATCGGTAAAATTGGTCAAATAATTGACTGAGAACTCTTTGGTGTATGTTTATTATTTGTTCCAAATTTCATGAAAATCGATGCATTACTTTTAACTGTGGATGGAAAACAAACAGACGTGGTTTTAAGCATTTTGTACAATTATGGCCAATTTTCATTCGCATAACAGATGGTTCTTTCACGCTACAGTTCAAAGTTCTGTGATGATAATTATGAAATTTCGTTAGCAGTAATGATACTTATAGAGACATTTTATTGCAAAATTTCATCTACTTTGATCAATTGGTTTGAAAGCTACTGGTGTTGATAGGGGTGAGTGTTAGTGCAATTTTTTTTTCATGTGCGATGTAAGCGTAATTATAACTTTCGAATTTATCTGAAAACTTTCATGAAATTTTCACAGAAAGTAGTTGATTATGTGTATATTATGCCTGCAAAATTAGATGATTATTGGTACAGTACTTTCAAAAGTACAATCGAAACAATAAAGGGTACTGACTAATTGCTGTTCGAGGGGCTAAAATCACGTTCAGTCCCAATACATGTTTCGACTATAAAATTGTTAATAGTGCATCGATATTTTTGAAATTTTACCTATGCAACAAATGTAGAATTAGAGGTTTGTGTTCAAAATTTCAGCCATTTCCTTTGCAAAATTCAAAAGTTGCAGTGCTGACAAGCAAAAGTAGGGGCTGTACAAAATTCAATGGTGCACATTCTACTCTTTCATTGCTACAACAAAAAGTACAGCACCGATTCACATGAAATTTTGTAAGTGAAATGAACACATCTGAAGATGTTATTAGGTCAAATTTGAGCAATTTTAATGTATCTATAGCAGAGTAACAGCTGTATTTCTGTGTTCCGATTATTGCGGATACAGGCTTTAGCAATTGTTCTTCCTCTACAAGTGCTTGAGGAAGCGGTGCCTGTACGATAGGCAAACAGTTTCAAACAATAAATAAATCGCTTTCGCTCTTCGTACATATGTACAACAGAGATGATTATATTTGCGGTTTAGAGGAAGACGAAATAGATCGATGAGATTTGAATTACGTTATGACAACTAAATTGTCGGGTTCACCAATAATTTACCCATCTGTACATATGTACGTTGAGTTATTTGAAATTCATAATTGACCACACGGATTGGTATTATCGAAAATTTGCATTTTGAGTGAGTCGTTCTTCAAGGACTTTTTTGGGCATCGCTCCAGAATTTGTTTCGGAGTTCTATGGATTTTCCAGGGATTCCTTCGAGATTTTCTTTAGGGTTTCTTTCCTTTGTAAATGCATCCAGAGGTTCCTTTGAGAATTGAACTAAGGATGCATTCGTGAATGAATTTCGTGGGGTTTTTTTTTATCGAGAATACTTTCGGAAAATCATCCATGAATTCTTCCGGAAATTTGTCCAAATATACCTGCTAGGAATCACCGCGCTCGCCATGCTAAATTTCTATCAACGGTGATGAATTCGAGGTGCTTGAAGCATTCGTGTAGGGGATTCTGGGGTAATACGCACCAGTTAAGGAAGATGCATCCATGTGGATATGAAAAGGCAAAAACTTATTCTTTTATTGTATGCATTTCTTACAAAAACTTTCATTCTAAACGATATCATTTAAAATTCTAGCCTTTATACAGTCCAGCCTTTGGAAATAACGTTTTTTTTCATAAAGACTTATTTAACTGCTTTGCATGTTTGTGGGGCAGTATGCACTATGCACCCTTGCTTGGGGTAAAACGCATCACAACAACGGGGCAAGATGCACTCAAAAGATGGGGCAAGACGCACCACAATACTGGGGCAAGATGCACCGTCAAGTTTATAAATCATTAATTTTTATAGAGGAAATGCATGTTTTATATGGTTTTAAGGCGAATAATAGCTCAATTATTGGCTATTAGCTATTAGCTCGTTTAGGATGACTTACAGTGAGCATATAGAGATTATATCAGTTTGTTTTCTAGAGTTCTAGCGTTCTGCCCCAACCAATGGAGTGCATAATGCCCCAATCAATAGGAGAAAATAATATTTTTTGAGCATATTATTTTTGTATTTTACTGTTCAAATTGTATTTTACTACTCAGTACTGCCTTCAATTTCTCAAATAAATGAAACAGCTTAAGCAGTTTTGTTGATTTTTGGCATCAAATTATTCCACAGAATATCGGGAAAATAACATCAAAATCGTACTTTTTATTTTATTTTATTTTTTCACTAATTACATGGTGCAGATCTGTAAAATTCACCAGGTACGCATGTATTACGGGGTTCTATAAGACCACGGAAAAAATATTCATGTAAAATTCAGTGGAAAATCATGCACATGAAGGGAATGCTAGAGTTAGTGCATATTTACATGAGATATCATGTAAAATTACAATAATTTTGCTGAAATTCAGCTAAATTGGCTGATTTGTCCAGTAAACTTTGTTGATCACCAGTAACATTTTGCTGAAATTCAGCAAACTTTGCTGAAAGTTCAGCAAAAAATTAGCTAAACCCTTCAGCTCGACAAAATTCAGCAAAATATTGCTGAAAGCGTTTGGTGAGTATGTAAACATTTATTTTGGATGTAAACATGTGACGTCGTTATTATCGTCTTGCACGTTGATCAAATTGGTGTAAGAACTAGATCGCCTGTGAACGATTTGAATTACGTCATCAAAAACCTGTCAGATTTCTGGAATATATCACCTCCTGTACACCGTGTACCTTCCATACAATCTACAATAAAATATTGAGAATATCATCTAGAGCCCTAATATCACCACCTACAATTAGCTTAGATGTTGAGGCCGGACACCTACCACTGGACCTAAGATTGGTCCAATCTTTCACCCGAAGCTATGTCAGACTTGCTGAAAAATCCAATCATGACCATCAACACCTCCGCAATAAAGTAACAGAACTATTCAACGATGAAACCGGTTTTTAAATCCCAGCTACCACCAAACTCCTATGGACAGGTAAAGCTTCATGGGATATATCATGTATATTATAAATCCAGCCGAAATCGATTCGTCTATCAAATCAGCCTTTAAGAATGGTCACAACAACGATAATGCTAGAGCCATTATAACCCAACTAAAATTTTTGCTGTACAAGAGTGAAACAAACCACTCTTAAGCAAACTTAGGCTTAAGAAACTATTATTCAGCTAGTTCTGTTACTTGGGTAAGAACCTCCAGTGTCAAAAGTAGAAGGAATACAGTTAAATATTCACTGACGGTTCGAAATCCGGGTACGCAGTGGGTCTAGCTGTGATCAGTCAAGATTTTCTAACAGAAGGGAGTATACCAGCTCAATGCAGCGTTTATTCCGCAGAAGCAACAGCATTTGCCAAGCAGTCGAAAGGGCTGACGATAATTCCATCGTGATTTTCAGCGACTCAGCTAGCTGTATATCCGCTATAGAAAAAAGATATACAAAGCATCCGTTCATACAATCTATACAAGTATCTGCAAGCTAAAAGAACATTACCATCTGCTGGGTTCCAGGATATTCCGGGATTCCCGGGAATGGAGCAGCAGATCAGGCCACTGAAAGGGGCCGAACTGTCCCATTAGGGAACGTCCATAAATTACGTCACGCTTTGAGGGGGGAGGGGGGGTTCAGCAAAGTGTGACGACCCATACAAAAATTTCAGAGGTCCCATACAAAAAGTGTGACATAGGGGGGAGGGGGGTTGAAAATGGTCAATTTTTGCGTGACGTAATTTATGGACGCTCCCTTACTACACGAATATGTACCGACCGACGACTCCTTCAAGTGGATCTCCCAACAAGTGTGCGAAAAACTCCAATAAATTTGGAATGACCATCGAGTGACATTTCTACAAAAAAAGCCAGCAATTGGACAGTGGAAAGATCGTCGAGACCGTCAAGACAAGGATGGAAATCTAGTGATCATGAAAAGATCCCGAATGTGTCGCGGTTGAAGCGCATCGCGCGATCATAGCAACAACGATAGAACGTTGTCGTCAAGCATTATAACAAACCACGCTCTGCGAAAATTGAATCGCGAGGCATGTGGGGCCATGATGCGATCGTTATCATGAAGTCGAAATGATAAATACTGAAAATCATTCACCTTTTGTGCATTCTTGTTGCTATAATGTCAAGATATACCATTGAATGCATTGTTTTCAATAATGAATTCCGTTTATTGGTCCATAAGTGGTTTTAATCGTGATGAATAAAATTAATCGCGATTTGTAACATGATCCGATAACGTGTGATCCCATGATAAATCGTGCATCAGATGCTTTGATTGCCTGTGATCCCATGATACAAGCACGGGGCGAGGGTGTCGGCATCATGCTACTGCAAGAGCAAAGGCAATCTTGGATTGTTCGTATCCTGTATCATTTGTCACTAGAAGTGATTTTCTTCCATCCTTGGTCAAGAGCAGAAAGTGCTAACACGTTGCAGGATCGGACATACTAAATTTACCAAGATTGATCGACATCAATCCAAAATATGTGAAGTTTGTCAAGTCAAACTATCTGTTGAACACTTAATCACTATTTGTTGTAGTGTAGCGAGTCCTTGGCTTGGTCCCAGACGTTCGGATACGGACAGTAAATGAAACAGGACTGATAAGGTGAAAATCACAACAATGAATGAATGTTTTATTCCAGCTCCTACTTTGATTAATTCATGGTCTATCAGTCTACTACAATACTAGGGGCTGTTCATAAACCACGTAGACCAAATTATGATTATCTCAGACACCCCCTCCTCCCTCGTAGACTTTCGTTCATACAAAAATTTTAAAATTTGTATGGATCGTAGACTTTGGCCAGACCCCCCCGCTACCCCCAAAAAATCTACGTGGTTAATGAACGGCCCCCTAAAGTTGTAAGAAATACGATGACCTTCGTAACAAAATCGACATCAACAGCAACATTCAAATCGCGCTTAGCAATTCAAAATCTGAGGAAACCAAACTGTTAAAGTTTTTAAGGAAAAGTAGTTTATTTGAACTATTGTAATAGTTGTTATATTTATGTACTAATAGGCGAATGAACCCTTCTGGTTTAAAACCTGTATAGGGAGATTAGGGGCATAATGGACACCCTAAGCAAATGAGTACGTTAGGCCTGTATAAAAGAGTAAAACTTAACATATTATCAGTTGACTTACAACTTTAACTTGTTTCCTACGTCTTTCAATCATTTACAGCAGTTAGAATGTATTTATTGTGAAGAAATAATTAATTGTAAACCGTCTGTTTTTCAGGGCTGGCAAGAAAGGTACGGGGCGAAATGGACACCTATCGGGGCATAATGGATACCCCTGCATATTTTATGTCAATTCTTTGGTTACATCGGCCAGTTAAGTAATTTGCCTACGGAGATCAATACCACAGATATAATACATACTCCATATTAGATGAGTTTATATAACATCAAAGTTAATTAAATAAACTTTAGGCTAAAATATTCGGAATGATTTTTTCCAAACTCTCTGAAACGCCTAACAGTATGCATCCATTCGTAATTGCCAGTGTTCATTTCGCCCCGAATTGACTACAACATTAAAATTGCTATTTTAGGTAAATTCTGATCAAAAATAAAATACTTCATCCATTGCTAAATCTTCGTATACATGAAGATAAGGTAACAATTCACTTGTTTTTATGATGGACACACTCCAACACCCGTAATATTTTATTTGATGCTGCTTCAAAATTATAAGAATGATGCTGCTTCAAAATTATAAGAATTTCACCATATAAAATACGTATTTCAATTTCAATGATATATTGTTTTTTTTTATAAATGGTACTTTTGAAAAATAGAACCATGACTTGTTCCTTTACCTACACTTATTGAAAGTTTTATATAAAAGTCAACGATTTCTGCAAAAACTGGGGTGTCCATTTCGCCCCAGGTGTCCATTATGCCCCTAATCCTCCTAATAAACGCAAAAGAAAGTCATTTCTCAACCGATTGATTCACGCAAATAATCTCATAATTGTATGACACTCTTGTACCAATAACGGTGTCAAATAGCCCACTTAATTAGACTTCATGTCATTTCTCAACTCTATTTATGGCAAATCAATAACCTGTTGAACAACCGCGAAAGCACCAATTAACACTAATTCGCACAGCTAAAGTCTAGCGCAAACCAAACCAAACGACAAACGATAATGCACGCGGAATCTTCTCCATCTCAGTTTGTTTCCCTGCAAAAGGGTAACAGCTAGGTATTATCTAATGTCGCACTCGTCTTCTAGTCCGGTCATTGATTGTTACGAGAGGCAAACACCCGAGCTCATCTGCTTGCTCACCCATCAGCCCCCTCCACCACTTCTAATATCCGAAAAGATAAACAAACGAAAGCGAAAACCGATGGCCATTTGTATGCAAATTTCGTGTGATATGATTAGTAGCGCAGCTCATCCTGGTGCCATCTCCAAAGTGTGTCCATGCGTAGCGTAATGGCGCATACATACCAACATATACGGCCGTAGTCGACCAATGGCCAACATTTTCAAAAAGTTCAAAGTGCTTCAAAACGAAAGAAAAGTCATCTCAAAAACGATCAACTGTAACGACGACAACGACTGCGATGATGTGGGCTGCAAGGCTCCCATGTGTATTGGATTACAACACCTTATTATCTGGCTTGATGAGATTTTATGTGTGTTTTGGCTCGTTAGGCTAACCGGAAGGGAATGTGTTTGGACAAATTAATAGTTAACTATAGAATAATAAACGAGACACATTTTTGAGATGCACAATAGAAACGACATGCAAAATAGAAAGCAAAGCAAAGCAAAGCAAAGCAAAGCAAAGCAAAGCAAAGCAAAGCAAAGCAAAGCAAAGCAAAGCAAAGCAAAGCAAAGCAAAGCAAAGCAAAGCAAAGCAAAGCAAAGCAAAGCAAAGCAAAGCAAAGCAAAGCAAAGCAAAGCAAAGCAAAGCAAAGCAAAGCAAAGCAAAGCAAAGCAAAGCAAAGCAAAGCAAAGCAAAGCAAAGCAAAGCAAAGCAAAGCAAAGCAAAGCAAAGCAAAGCAAAGCAAAGCAAAGCAAAGCAAAGCAAAGCAAAGCAAAGCAAAGCAAAGCAAAGCAAAGCAAAGCAAAGCAAAGCAAAGCAAAGCAAAGCAAAGCAAAGCAAAGCAAAGCAAAGCAAAGCAAAGCAAAGCAAAGCAAAGCAAAGCAAAGCAAAGCAAAGCAAAGCAAAGCAAAGCAAAGCAAAGCAAAGCAAAGCAAAGCAAAGCAAAGCAAAGCAAAGCAAAGCAAAGCAAAGCAAAGCAAAGCAAAGCAAAGCAAAGCAAAGCAAAGCAAAGCAAAGCAAAGCAAAATAAGCAAAGCAAAGCAAAGCAAAGCAAAGCAAAGCAAAGCAAAGCAAAGCAAAGCAAAATAAGCAAAGCAAAGCAAAGCAAAGCAAAGCAAAGCAAAGCAAAGCAAAGCAAAGCAAAGCAAAGCAAAGCAAAGCAGAAAGTGGTTTACGTAGCTATTTACACTGTTTCGAGTATGCCCTTAGTGTATTTACTAAAAAGCATTACGTGCAAATGCAAAAGTTAACCTTTCGTTTACTACTTTCGTTCTCATCTAAAATATAACCTTGCATAAGACATTTCGCGATAGAGAAGAACTTAAAACTAATTTAAAATCATACCGAGACTCCATAAGCAAAGCAAAGCAAAGCAAAGCAAAGCAAAGCAAAGCAAAGCAAAGCAAAGCAAAGCAAAGCAAAGCAAAGCAAAGCAAAGCAAAGCAAAGCAAAGCAAAGCAAAGCAAAGCAAAGCAAAGCAAAGCAAAGCAAAGCAAAGCAAAGCAAAGCAAAGCAAAGCAAAGCAAAGCAAAGCAAAGCAAAGCAAAGCAAAGCAAAGCAAAGCAAAGCAAAGCAAAGCAAAGCAAAGCAAAGCAAAGCAAAGCAAAGCAAAGCAAAGCAAAGCAAAGCAAAGCAAAGCAAAGCAAAGCAAAGCAAAGCAAAGCAAAGCAAAGCAAAGCAAAGCAAAGCAAAGCAAAGCAAAGCAAAGCAAAGCAAAGCAAAGCAAAGCAAAGCAAAGCAAAGCAAAGCAAAGCAAAGCAAAGCAAAGCAAAGCAAAGCAAAGCAAAGCAAAGCAAAGCAAAGCAAAGCAAAGCAAAGCAAAGCAAAGCAAAGCAAAGCAAAGCAAAGCAAAGCAAAGCAAAGCAAAGCAAAGCAAAGCAAAGCAAAGCAAAGCAAAGCAAAGCAAAGCAAAGCAAAGCAAAGCAAAGCAAAGCAAAGCAAAGCAAAGCAAAGCAAAGCAAAGCAAAGCAAAGCAAAGCAAAGCAAAGCAAAGCAAAGCAAAGCAAAGCAAAGCAAAGCAAAGCAAAGCAAAGCAAAGCAAAGCAAAGCAAAGCAAAGCAAAGCAAAGCAAAGCAAAGCAAAGCAAAGCAAAGCAAAGCAAAGCAAAGCAAAGCAAAGCAAAGCAAAGCAAAGCAAAGCAAAGCAAAGCAAAGCAAAGCAAAGCAAAGCAAAGCAAAGCAAAGCAAAGCAAAGCAAAGCAAAGCAAAGCAAAGCAAAGCAAAGCAAAGCAAAGCAAAGCAAAGCAAAGCAAAGCAAAGCAAAGCAAAGCAAAGCAAAGCAAAGCAAAGCAAAGCAAAGCAAAGCAAAGCAAAGCAAAGCAAAGCAAAGCAAAGCAAAGCAAAGCAAAGCAAAGCAAAGCAAAGCAAAGCAAAGCAAAGCAAAGCAAAGCAAAGCAAAGCAAAGCAAAGCAAAGCAAAGCAAAGCAAAGCAAAGCAAAATAAGCAAAGCAAAGCAAAGCAAAGCAAAGCAAAGCAAAGCAAAGCAAAGCAAAGCAAAGCAAAGCAAAGCAAAGCAAAGCAAAGCAAAGCAAAGCAAAGCAAAGCAAAGCAAAGCAAAGCAAAGCAAAGCAAAGCAAAGCAAAGCAGAAAGTGGTTTACGTAGCTATTTACACTGTTTCGAGTATGCCCTTAGTGTATTTACTAAAAAGCATTACGTGCAAATGCAAAAGTTAACCTTTCGTTTACTACTTTCGTTCTCATCTAAAATATAACCTTGCATAAGACATTTCGCGATAGAGAAGAACTTAAAACTAATTTAAAATCATACCGAGACTCCATAATCATAAATCCTCGTTGACGCTCTTAATAACATGTTGATTTACATCAGTCGTTGAAGTATTTTCAGCCGTTCGAAGCTTCTCTTTTAATATTTAACATACCAAAGTGATAAACTGCGCATAACATCTCATAAACGACCGAGTGATGTCAACCTTTGCAAGACATTTCATCTCGCTGCCGCCGCCGCTAATGCTTGCGCTTATTGTATAAGAGGTAAATCAATCGGTGCACATCCCACGACCAAGCGAAAACTAGTTAATGTGTGAATCTCTGCCAAAACATAACTCCACTCATGGTTAGAGCACCCCGAAACATTTGGCAATCATCTAGCTAGGCGATTTGAGGAGATAGCGCGCGCACACGGGATTATGACATCGATCGGTTCCCGTCACGTGCGCCACATCCACTCCTACTGCGTGGGAGAAAATCCTGAGCAGCATTTGTCAGAAGCCGATCGACCAGTGTCATAAAAATCGGAAGTTGCTCTCCTCGTCCTCAGCCGAGCGCATCCTCTCCACGATCATGGAACGTTTGTGGTCCTTCATAACATTTTTGTCACCCTTGCAGCCACAGCGTGCGCGCAGAGCATCGAATGATGCGTGACGAATCCGCGCTGCACTGCAGGGCATCCAGGGCTGGTAGCGGGTGAACCACTGGAATTCAAGTTCAAGTGTTGTTTTCGAGGTTCCCTTAAGGAATTTATCTAGAGATCATTTAAGGTATGTCTGCAGGTTCAGAGATTTCTTCAGGGATTTTCCCATATATTCCTTCAAGAATTTCGCTAGAGATTGCTCCAATAAGTCCATCTGGGATTATTCGAAGAATTACTACCGGAATGTCTTCCAGAAATTCTTTCAGAACATTATCCTAGAGATTTCTCAAAAACTAATCCAGGTGATTTCTTAAAATTATTGTACAAAAAATCCTTTAGGAGTCCATCCAAGTATTTCTTCAATAGTTCGTCCAGAAATTACTGCAGACATTAATTTCTCCAGATTTTTTATCCAGGGATTCCTACAGAAATTCTTCCAGGAATTCACTAAGAAAACTCTCCAGAGATTCCCTCCATCCGTTTCCTCTTGGGATTGCTTCCGGGATTCATCATGGGGTTTCTTCATCAATTCCTTCAGAGATTCACTCGGGAATTCCTTCTGTGATTCTTTCAGGAACAACTTCCTGGCATTTCATGGAGTTCTTTCAAAAACTCCTCCAGCAATAGGACAGATCGATAGATTTGTAGTAATGAGCTGAATTTTAGTATGGTGAGATCAATTCTTCGTTTCTGCAATGAAATTGAGCAAAAAGTGTGGGTATTATGTTTCCTTGCCTAATTTGATGCTGTTTGAGCAAAACTTTGGGCAACAGTGTTGTTGTTTTCTCCAGTTCTTGCAAGCTAAACAACATAGCTATCCAAAGTTTTGCTCAAACAGCATCAAATCAGGCAAGGAATCAAAATACCCACGCTTTTAGGACCATTTCATTGGAGAAACGAAGAATTGACCTTCTCACCATACTAAAATTCAGCTCATTACAACAAATCTAGTACTACACCGAACGTGCCCCATTATTCCAAGACATCCTCCAGGAACTGTTTAGAGATTCTTTTAAGAATTCATCTTGGGATTGCTTCCGAGATTCCTCTGGGGTTTCTTCAGGATCTCATCCAGGGATTCCTTCAGCAACTGTTACAGGGATTCCTCCAAGAGTGTTTCTACGTACTCTATTCAGGATTCTCTCAGGATTTCTTCAGAAATTCCTCTTAGAATTCCATCAAAAATTGATCCTTGGATTTCTTTAGGAATTCTTCTTGGAATTTCTGCAAGAACTCTTACAGGAATTATTCCAGAAATTCCTCCAGGAATTCTTCCAGGATTCTCTGGGATTTCCTGCGTGGATTGCTCCAAAAATTTCTACTGGGATTCGTCCGGAAATTCCTCTAGGAATTCCTCAAGAGATTCCTTCAAGAATTCCTCCAGAGATTCCTACAAGTATTCCTCTAGAGATACCTCAATTAAATTCTCCAGGGATTCCTCCAGGAATTCTTACAGGAATTCCACCAGGAATTCATTCAGGGATTCCTCCTGAAAGTGCTCAATTGGTTCTTCAAGGAAATTCTCTAGGAATTCTTCAATTCTTCCAGAGACTTCTCCAGGCATTTCTCCAGGGATTCCTCATTAAATTTATACAGGCATTTCTCCAGGAATTCCTATTTGGATTTCTCAAGGAAATGCTCTAGAGATACCTCCAGGAATTCCTACAGGCATGACTCCAGGAAGTTCTCCAGGCATTCCTCCAGGAGTTCCTCCAGGGATTTCTATAGAGATTCCTCCAGGCATTTCTCCAGTATTTCATTCAGGGACTCCTCCTAGAATACCTTGAAGAATTTCACGTGAAATATCTTGAAGAATTCCACCAGGAATTCCTTTAGAAATTGCTACAGCAATTTCTCCAGAAATTTCTCCAGGAAATCCTGTAGGGATTCCTTCAGAAATTTCCCCAGGAATTTCTCCCGGAGTATATCTATGAATTATTCCAAGAGTTCCTTCAGGGGTTCCTGCATGAATTCTTCTGGAAACTTCTTCAGGAATCCGCCAGGAAATCCTCTAAGAATTCCTTCAGAAATACCCCCAGGAATTTCTCCCGGAATTTATCCAGGAATCATTCCAGGTATTCCTCCAGAATTTTATCCAGTAATTTCTTCAGGAATTCTACCAAGAGATCGCGAGGAATTACCCCAGGTATTTCTTTATGAGGGGGTGGAAGCTCAGGTAAAATATTATCTCCTGGGCGCCCATTAAAAACACCACCCCCGGCGAAGACTGGCGCTCGAGCCTAGCTATTTAGCACTGTAGTTGGAGGAAATGCCAATGCAGAACCCGTAGCTTCCGGGAAGGTAAGCCCAGCTCCCTGGGTTAGTGGGTTGGTGTCAGGCCCTGCGAGCCAGCCGTAAAAAAGACTAGCACCGGAAAATCAACAAGAGAAGAATGCGAACCGATACCAATGGCGACGACCACAGCGACGAAAAGGGACTTGCGATTGGAAGCTCGGTACGTGGAACTGCAGATCTCTCAACTTCATCGGGAGCACCCGCATACTCGCCGATATACTGAAGGACCGCGGGTTCGGAATCGTAGCGCTGCAGGAGGTGTGTTGGACAGGATCTATGGTGCGAACGTTTAGAGGTAATCATACCATCTACCAGAGTTGCGGCAACACACGTGAGCTGGGAACAGCTTTTATAGTGATGGGCGACATGCAGAGGCGCGTGATCGGTTGGTGGCCGATCGACGAAAGAATGTGCAGGTTGAGAATCAAGGGCCGATTCTTCAACATTAGCATAATAAACGTGCACAGCCCTCACTCCGGAAGCACTGATGATGACAAAGACGCATTTTACGCGCAGCTCGAACGCGAGTACGACCGCTGCCCAAACCACGACGTCAAGATCATCATAGGGGATCTAAACGCTCAGGTAGGCCAGGAGGAGGAATTCAGACCGACGATTGGAAAGTTCAGCGCCCACCAGCTGACGAACGAAAATGGCCTACGCCTCATCGATTTCGCCGCCTCCAAGAACATGGCCATTCGTAGCACCTTCTTCCAGCACAGCCTCCCGTATCGTTTCACCTGGAGATCACCACAACAAACGGAATCGCAAATCGACCACGTTCTGATTGATGGACGGCACTTCTCCGACATTATCGACGTCAGGACCTATCGTGGCGCTAATATCGACTCCGATCACTACCTGGTGATGGTTAAACTGCGCCCAAAACTCTCCGTTATTAACAACGTACATTACCGGCGGCCGCCCCGGTACGATCTAGAGCGACTGAAGCAACCGGATGTCGCCACCGCATACGCGCAGAATCTCGAGGCAGCGGACGAGGGTGTGCTCGATGTGGCCCCTCTAGAGGACTGCTGGAGTACAGTGAAAGCAGCCATCAACAACGCAGCCGAGAGCACAATCGGGTACGTAGAACGGAGTCGACGAAACGATTGGTTCGACGAGGAGTGCAGAGCGGTTCTGGAGGAGAAGGATGCAGCGCGGGCGGTAATGCTGCAGCATGGAACCCGACAGAATGTGGAGCGATACAGACAGAAGCGGAAGCAGCAGACCCGTCTCTTCCGGGAGAAAAAGCGCCGCCTGGAAGAAGCGGAGTGCGAGGAAATGGAACTGCTGTGCCGTTCACAGGAAACACGCAAGTTCTACCAGAAGCTCAACGCATCCCGCAAAGGCTACGTGCCGCAAGCCGAAATATGCAGGGATAAGGAAGGGAGCCTCCTGACGGACAAACGTGAGGTGATCGAAAGGTGGAAGCAGCACTTCGACGAGCACCTGAATGGCGAAGAGAATGTAGGCACGGAGGACCAAGGCAGCGGAGGAAATGACTATGTTGGTGCAGCAGAGGACGGGAACGAACCAACTCCCACGCTGAGGGAAGTTAAGGATGCCATCCACCAGCTCAAAAACAACAAAGCGGCTGGTAAGGACGGTATCGCAGCAGAACTCATCAAGATGGGCCCGGAAAAGTTGGCCACCTGTCTGCACCAGTTAGTAGTCAAGATCTGGGAAACCGAACAGCTACCGGAGGAGTGGAAGGAAGGGATAATCTGTCCCATCCACAAGAAAGGCGACAAGTTAATGTGTGAGAACTTTCGAGCGATCACCGTTTTGAATGCCGCCTACAAAGTGCTATCCCAGATCATCTTCCGTCGTCTTTCACCTAAAGTAAATGAGTTCGTGGGAAGTTACCAAGCCGGTTTCATCGACGGCCGGTCGACAACGGACCAGATCTTCACCGTACGGCAAATCCTCCAGAAATGCCGTGAATACCAGGTCCCAACGCACCACCTGTTCATCGACTTCAAAGCGGCATACGACAGTATCGACCGCACAGAGCTATGGAAAATTATGGACGAGAACAGCTTTCCCGGGAAGCTGACTAGATTGATAAGAGCAACGATGGACGGTGTGCAGAACAGCGTAAGGATTTCGGGTGAGCTATCCAGTTCATTTGAATCTCGACGGGGACTACGACAAGGTGATGGACTTTCCTGCCTACTATTCAACATCGTCCTATAAGGTGTTATGCGACGAGCCGGGCTCAACAGCCGGGGTACGATCTTCACGAAATCCAGCCAATTTGTCTGTTTTGCGGATGACATGGATATTATTGCCAGAACATTTGGAACGGTGACAGAACTGTACACCCGCCTGAAACGTGAAGCAGCAAAGGTCGGACTGGTGGTGAATGCGGCTAAGACAAAGTACATGCTGGTAGGTGGGACTGAGCGAGACAGGACAAGCCTTGGCAGCAATGTTACGATAGACGGGGATACTTTCGAGGTGGTAGAAGAATTCGTCTACCTCGGTTCCTTGCTAACGGCTGACAATAACGTGAGCCGTGAAATACGAAGGCGCATCATCAGTGGAAGTCGTGCCTACTATGGGCTCCAGAAGAAACTGCGGTCAAAAAAGATTCACCCCCGCACCAAATGTACCATGTACAAGACGTTAATAAGACCGGTGGTTCTCTACGGACACGAGACATGGACGATGCTTGAGGAGGACCTGCAAGCACTCGGAGTTTTCGAGCGACGGGTGCTAAGGACGATCTTCGGCGGTGTGCAGGAGAACGGTGTGTGCCGGAGAAGAATGAACCACGAGCTCGCTGCACTCTACGGCGAACCCAGCATCCAGAAGGTGACCAAAGCCGGAAGGATACGGTGGGCAGGGCATGTTGCAAGAATGCCGGACAACAACCCTGCAAAGCTGGTGTTTGCAACGGATCCGGTTGGCACATGAAGGCGTGGAGCGCAGAGAGCACGATGGGCGGACCAGGTGGAGCGTGATCTGGCGAGTGTTGGGCGTGACCGAGGATGGAGAGCTGCAGCTGCAAATCGAGTATTATGGCGGCAAATTGTTGATTCAGTATTATCATGAATTTGATGTGAACTAAATAAATGAATTTCTTTATGAATTCCTCTAGAAATATATCCAGAAACTGATCCAGGAATTCCTTCGGAAATTCCTAAAGAAATTCCTTCAGGAAATCTTACAGCAATTCCTCCAGGATTTCATACAGCAATATATCCCGGAATTCCACCAGGAAATCCTCCTTGAAATTATTTCAGCAATTTATTCAGGGATTCCTTTAGAAATTATTTCAGGAATTTATTCAGGGATTCCTCCGAGAATTCGTCCAGTATTCCAGTACCTTCATGAATTCAGGGAATTTGTTTAGGAATTTCTTCGAAAATGTCTCCAGGGATCCCTCTTAGGATTCTTCCACAGATTCCTCCAGGTATTCCTCCGATGATTCCTCCAGAAGTTCCTCCAAGAATTCCTACTGGAATTCCTCCAGAAATTTCTGTGCGAAATCCTCCAAAGGAATTTATCTAGGAATTTCTGCAGAAATTTTTCTTCAAGGATTCGTCATAGGATTCTTCCAGTTGTTTCCCTAGGAATTCCTCCAATGATCCCTCCAGAAATTCCTTCAAGAATTCCTCTTGGAATTCCTCCAGAAATTCCTCTTGGAATTCTTCTAGGAATTTCTTCAGAAACGTGTGATTTCAGAAACTTCTCCAGGGATTTCTTCCAGAATTCCTCCGGAGATTCCTCCTCGAATTCATTCAGGGATTCCTCTAGAAATTCTTCCAGGGATAGTTCAACGAAATTTACCCAAGAATTTCTCAAGGGATTTCTCCAGGCATTCCTACTGGGATTCCTCCAGAAATTGCATCAGGGATTCTTCAAGAGATTTTTACAAGAATTCCCCCAGCAATTCTTCCTTTTCAAAGAATTAACAGGAATTTATCTAAGCATTCCTCCAGGAATTCTTCAAGAGGTTTCTTCAGAAATGTCTCCAGGGATTGCTCGCTGATTTTCTGTAGGAAATCCTCCAGGAATTCATCGAGAGATTCCTTTAGAATTGTTTCCAGGGTATGCTACAGGAATTCATCCAAGAATTTCTTCAAGGAGTCCTCCAGGAATTTCTTTAAGAATTCGTCCACGGATTCATTCAGGAATTCCTCCAGAGATTTTTCTAGGAGTTCATCTGGGGATTTTTTCAGGAATTCTACCAGAGGTCCCTCCCTGAGTTCCTCTAGAGATTCCACCAGGAATTCACTTAGGAATTTATCCAGGGATTACTCCAGGCATTCGTCCAGGAATTTTTCCAAATTATTCCTTCAGAAATTATTCCAGGAATTCCTCCAAGAATTCCACAAGCGATTTCTCCAGGAACTCCTATACATTCAGAAATTCCTCCAGGGATTCCGTCAAGAATTTGTCCAGAAGTTCCTCAAGGATTTCCTCCAGCGATTCCTCAAGGAGTTGCTTCAGGAATTCGTCCAGAAACTCCTCCAACGATTCTTCCAGAAATTTGTCTAGGAACTCCGTTAGGGATCCCTCAAGCGATTTCTTCAGAAATTTCTCCAGGGATTGCTTCCATAATTGCTCTAGAATTTCTACATTTAGAAATTCAACCAGGGATTTTTACAGGCTTTACTCCAGGCATACCTGCAGGAATTCCTTCAGGGATTGCTCTGAGAGTTCTTTCAGAAATTGTTCCAGGAATTCCTAAAGTGATTCCTTCAGAAATGCCTCTCGGGATCTTTTCAAAAAAATTTCAGGGGTTCGGTCAGAAATTTCAGAAATCCGCCCAGCATCTTTTCCAGGGATGCCCAATATTTTTTTTCCAGGATCATCCGATTTTTTATTTTGAACTACTTGAAGGATTTTTAGAGGAATTCCTCCAGCGATTTGTATTGGAATTCTTTAAGATAATTTTAGAGGGATACTGCAGTCAGGCAATTCTCCAAAAAGTCATTGAAAAAGAATTTAGCCATGATTTATATGGTTTTGAGAATATGACCAAAACATATTACAAGCTCCAGAATGAACAATGCACGAGTAAAGAAAAATCCCTAATCTTTCAGAAATTGGCTACCGTTTCCAGCACCACGCTGCTGTGTGTAGACTAGGCGAGGTTTCTGTAACGAAATGTACAAAATACAGCAGCCTGACTGCTGAAGAGCGAGGTAATGCTTTTAGAATATAATTTTATATTTTCAATTTCCTCGTGTTATAAAAAATATTTGGTAAAAATTAGCTAGGTAAAGCTGTTCATCACACCACACTCGCGTATTTCCTCAAGGAAATCCTGTAGGAATTTCATGAGGAAATCCATAAACAAAAACTGGTGGAGGAAATTCTCAAAATACTACCTAATAAAATTCTGGAGGATTTCCATTAGAAACATCTGAAAGAATGCCGGAATGAACTTCCAGAGGAATTACACAAACATCTGCAGAAATTCTAAACGGAGCTTGAAGGAAAAAGCTGGAAAAAGCTCCTGGAGAAATCCTGGAAGCAGTTTCTGAAAAAAATCCAGAATGAGTTTCAAGAGGAACCCCAGAAGGAATTCCAAAAGCAATTCCTGGCAGAAGCCTAGAAAAAAAAACCTGGAGGAATCTCTTTTGGAACTCCCGAAAGAATCCTGGAAGTAGTTCCTGGAGGAATCTCGGAAGAAGTTCCCGGTGGAATTGCCGTAGAAATCGCAGAAGGAGCTATTGAAGCAATCCCAGAAATAGTTCCTGAAAATCCCAGTAGGAGGTCCAGGAAAAATCCCGAAGAAGTTTTTGGAGGAACACAGAGCTCCCTGGGAATTCCGCATAAAACTCCTGAAGAAGCCCTGCAACAAATTTTGTGAAGAAACCGTGGATTGCTGTGCAATCTTAGCTACTGGAGGGGTGTCATAGTGCCGTCACATTTTGAATCTAATCAAACCATCCATGAAAAGCTAGCGAAATTGTTCAGAGTCCGAAAACCCTGGGCTTGGATTATATCTTCCAGGAAGCTTTGATTTCAGGCATGTGTCCGGTGTGCTTTGCAGTAATGATTGGTGTAGCTGAATGTATAATCAATGGAAAACAATTCTGTAAAAATCAGATCTTCAAGTCATCTGATATAGTTATACTGACCATGGTGCTGCATAGTAGGGTAATTCGCTAATTGTTGAACACTACCCAAATGTTGAACAGTTTCTGAATATTTTATTTTAAATCTTACTTAAGTATATTTCATCCTACGTAAACGTATGATGTAGATGCATATACATGTGGGTCACGATAATGCTCTAATTAAGTTACAAAATTATACATATTTTACGTCAAAAAAATTGATTGAAAATTTTGTACCGCTGATGACACGAAAACTGCACAATTCTTAAGATTAATTTTAAGAAATTGCTGTTACGAAATAAGCTTTGTGGGCAAATCGACCACAAATATCAAAGGCACACCATAGTTACAAGAACTGGAAGGATGTTATTAACAGTTTAACATTATTTAAAATCACATTTTCATTGTAATTTAATTTGAAAAAAAAAATTTTTTTATCACACTATCATTATGCATCCATGATCCAATTGTTGAACACTGGCATAACCTATGACTGCTAGAATTTTTTTCACTTTACTTAACCGTGCATTTCATGGGGTTCAAGGGCGTTTTAGGGATGTTCTAGGGGTGTTCCAGTGGGCTTCAGAAAGATTCCAGTGGTTTTCAATGGATTTCAAGGGCGTTCCAGAGGTGTTCATAAGTAATTCAGAGTGTTAAGGGGGTCCCACGAATATTTCACGGCGTTTCAGGAGGCTCAGAAGCAGCCCACGGGTTTTCAAGGGATTTCAGGTTCGTTCCATGAGTGTTCTTGGGGGTTGTGTGGGTCCCATGGGTTTCAAGGAGTGTTTTAGGGGCTTTTAAAGGCGTACTTTTCTTCTGTCGTTTTCGCTTCTTATCAAATCTTTTCAACCTTTTTTCCATCTAGTCATGTTTAAAACGATTTCAGTCCACTAGAGCTCTCTTCAAACGAGTGATTCCTTGTCATTTAAATGAATTGTCACTAGTTCAGACTAGCTGGGCACAAAACACGAAAAAGTCGAAAAAAAGTCCGCCAGAGTGGAAAAATATCGGGTGTCGGGTCAAAGTCGGGTCAAATTTTATCAAATGTTGGTCCACTGTTGGACTCACATCGGATAACTGTTGGGTCTATGTTGGGTTTGGTGGCCAAAATAAAAATAGGTGAATGATAGGTTGATGTCGGGTTATACGTCATCGATTACGAACAAAGCTTCAACCGTTCAACAATTGGCGAGAACCGTCTAACATTAGGATGAGCTAGCTAAAGGAAGCGTTCAACATTTGGGTTACAGACTTCCCATACAAATGTTCTATTTCTCTTATAAAATGGAATTTAAGGGATTTAAATTCAATGGGAAGTATAAGGAATGAGTGAATCTAGAAGTTCACTGGATATTTTTCAACTAAAGTGGAATTATGCACGGAAAAACAAACGAAAACCAAAACCAAAATGCCAGTACTAACCGTTCAACAATTGGCGAATTACCCTAGATACACTCCCAATCAAAAGTTTGGGGTCACCCCCTCAAAAACATGTCATTTTTTTAGGCCCATATCTTCGCCAATTTGGGTCCGATTTCAAAACCCTAGGTCTCATTCAAAAGATAATATGTCAATGTAACTTTGAACATGATTGAAAAGAAACTTTTTCAAAAAATTTTGTATGTAAACTTAACCCAAAGTTGCCAAATTTCCTGAAAAATGAATTTAAACTTACGGCAGTGTCGCTGGAAATTGGGTCGACCAAATTTTAAGATCAGAGCGGTAATATAACTCATTTCCTATTAGCTTTCAAATGCTCTTTACAGAACTTAGCTGAAAAATCTAGAAAAAAAGTTATTAAGTAAATTAATCCTTGATGTTATCGACCAAAAGTTTTGGGTCACCCCTCAAAATGGTGTATCGGCCAAAAGTTTGGGGTCACTATCGTAAAACATGGAAAAGTGATTTGTTGATATCTTTGTCATCTTTCATTCAATTTTAATTCTTCTTTATATACAGGGTGTTAGGTTCATGAGTGCAAACTTTTTAAAGGGTGATAGAGGACCATAAATGGTGAAAAAAATTGTTCTACGCATATGGTCAAATCTCCACCGTTACGTAGTTATTGAACTCCCCATGTTTTTGACTCTTATTGCCTTAACTGGCTATAACTTTAAAATGGTCAAACTTATCGCAGTTTTTTAACCTTTATTCGAAAGATTATTGAATTTTCTATCAAATGGCATCTTTGAATTGTTTGGTTTAGTTAAATAACTAAGTTTTCTAGAGCAAAATTAGCTAAAAATAACGCGTTTTAATTTGTTTATGTCAATTATCTTTGAAACATGCGTAGTAAATTAAAATTCTTTCTTTGGCAAAGTTGTGGCCCCTATTCCACTCTACAACTTATTTTTTGACGCCAAACTTCTAACTCTTATAGTTTTCTTGCAATTTTGATTTAAATGTGCGGCGCAGTGCGCAAAAAGGTGCTTACCATGACGATTGCAAATTTATGATCTGAAAAGCGACGTTTAAATCAAAATTGCAAGAAAACGATAAGAGGTAGAAGTTTGATGTCAAAGAACGAATTGTAAAGTGAAACAGAGGCCACAACTTTGCCAAAGAAAGAATTTTAATTTATTACGCATTTTTCAAAGATAATTGACAAAAACAAGTTAAAACACACAACTTTTAGGCTATTTGCTCTAGAAAACTTAGTTATTTAACTAAATCAATCGGTTGAAAGATGCCATTTGATAGTAAATTCAATAATCTTTCGAATAAGGGTAAAAAAAACTGCGATAAGTTTGACCATTTTAAAGTTATAGCCAGTTAAGGCAATGAGAGTCAAAAACATGGGGAGTTCAATAACTACGTAACGGTTGAGGTTTGACCATATGCGTAGAACAATTTTTTTCACCATTTATGGTCCTCTATCACCCTTTAAAAAGTTTGCACTCAGGAACCTAACACCCTGTATAAAAATGAGTTTGAAGTCCCTTTGAGGCAACAAAACTCACGAACGGCTGAACCGTTCCGGATGACTCTTGCATGGTTATACTATTCGTATTCCCACCGCACGAGCTCAACGTAATTGCGAAGTCACTCAAGTTGAACAAGGCTCCGGGTCCGCCATCAAGGCAAGCCCTGATATGTTCAGAATGGCTATGTGGATGTGCCTGGACAGAGGCGAATTTCTGGAGAGGTGGAAAAGGCAAAGATTGGTTCTGTTGCCTAAGCACGGGGAGCCACCCCGTCGGCATACGGACCTATCTGCCTTCTGGACACCTCCGGGAAACTGTTGGAGCGAATCATTCTGTCGAGGCTAATGGCACAGAGAACAGACGTTTAAGCTGGAATAAAAATACGTCGAAATCGTGTTTAAAGGATTTAAGTGTACCCTAACGCCACCAACGGAGACTGCCCCACATATAAAATCGATTTGACCCCACGATTGCAGTGTTCATCGTTAAAATACACTAGCCCACAAAGCGACACGAGCGCCAAACGGCCAAAAATGGCGAGCACTGGAAACAAAAATGACAACACAACAATGCACAATGGTCCGAGGACCAACATTAAGTGGAAAAAATTAATAACTCAAAAACCATCCAAGATAGAGTCTTCATGTCTTCTAGACATTTGCTCGTGAGTCCAAGCCGCGTTATATGCAAAAGTGTCCTAAACGCCAAATCTTAAAATACTTCATATTTCAGCACCTAACTTTTTTATTTCAAAAGATATCGAAATAAAATGTTCTGCAAAGTTGAAGAAGGTAAAAACTCCGACAACTTTTTCGAAGAGCAGTTTTTTCTATCTCTTCAATCTGAAGAGATATAACTTATTGAAGAAATAAAAAGTCCGAAATCGGTTTTTTGTCATATGTCAAAAACTATCATTTTTTCAAGCCTACTATGTTCAGAGCAATTGTACATATTGCCAAAATACACATTTCGTCAGAAGACATCAAAGCTGTACGATGTTTCTATCAAAAGATATAAGTATTTTTGTACTTTTCTAAGCCAATTTTTCTAGCGTAACATTTGAAAAAGGCGCAAGTGAATCTTTAATTTTCTCCCACCACCGGATCTAGTATGACAAAAACTGCATTTTAACAAATTTTGGAGAGGGTGTTTTTTTGTTTTGCGTTTTAAATGTGATTTGACTATGACCGTATTTTAGGCATCAAATTCACGAAAAATGACATCCATAATGTCCGAGTTCAACATCTACTCGTGTTTCAAGATCACTTATCTTAAACATTCGAGTAGCGATGAACCCAATGTTGTCTTTTTTGTTTTGTTTTGTTCCTTTGTGTAAGTGAGCAAAAATATAAAACAAATTCCCTATAGTTTTTCGATTTCTTAATTCATCAGATATATGCATCTGGTGATCGTATGCAAATTTTAAATTGAATTGTGGACCGTCCAGTTTTATATGTTTGACATATATTATGAAAGGCCTGCGATCCTAGGATAGGATGCGACACGTAGTCAGTCAATTTGAGACCAATTTGCTGTCAAACGGAGACCAGTCGCTGATTGGTCGAAATTGATATCCGTTTGCTGCGATCATATCGCTTTGTTGTTGGCTTGGCCGTGTTGCTAGTTTGTAGGTTTAGCATTTGATACCAATATTTAAAATCATTGTATTTTTTTATTCAAGCTTTATCGCCTCAAATATGTCAGCATTCAAAAGCAAATCAACCTAATGTGACTCCCATGGCTTGACACCGGTTAAAACCATTGATTTGGTGCAAAATCAATTGATTTTTTGATAGATTTCATCATAATTGAAAGAGCTTGCGTTTGAAAGCAATTTTAGTAGCAAGTTACGCTATTGCAATTGCAAATAGTGCTTTACGGTGCGAAATATGCATCAAAACTTCAATCGTTAAAGTTAAATAGTTTTAAAGATTTGGAATAAAGAAAAGTGGCAGCACTTGATTTTGATCGTTGACGAAATTGACTGACTACGTGTCGCATCCTATCCTAGGATCAAAGGCCTTTCATAATATATGTCAAACATATAAAACTGGACGGTCCACAATTCAATTTTTCTAATTTGCATACGATCACCAGATGCTGTTAGAAATTACTTTTCTTGGGCCACCCTATTGTGGCCACCCAGGCTTTATCCTGGGCCTCAGGGTCGATACAATGGCTCCGAGAGGGAATTGGGGGTGAGTGGAACGACTTCCCTATAAAACAAACGTCCAAGGAGGAGCTACGAGCTAAAGATAGAAAATGCAAGGCTTGGCTTGAAGAAATGATGGGCGACTATGATAGTTATTCAGATTAACATTCTTTATATTCAAAAATTCTTCCATATTGAAATTTCTTATTTTGGAATGGGAAAGGAAACATGCACATACCGTTTTACCATCCTGCTGGTTGATGAAGGGGCCGCCCGTTTAACGTTGGGAATCCCTGCCGACCTTCCCAAGTCGAACATCCATCCTCAGCGACGTACGGGGACTACCGGGCCAAGATGATGGTGTGGCACGCCGGCGGAGCTTCGTCGAATAGCCTCCAACGTTGTCGGGGAGTTCACTTCCTGTGGACCGGGCCAAACTTACGGGAAATGGCGCGCCGGCAGATTTCCGTCGAACACAGCACCTTCCGTCGAACACAGCACCTTCCGTCGAACACCTTCGCCTACCGGGCCAGAATAGCGGAATGGCACACCGGCGGGCTTCTTCACACACAATCCACTTTCGCTTACCGGGCCGCGTTGACGCAGTGGCTCACAGGGGAAGCCACCGATGATTACGGGAAACAGCTAACTTTTCTTCGGCCGAGCCAACCCAGCGGGAAGTGGCACACCGGCGCAGCTTCAGATGTTCACGTGGTGACAATCCACACTTTCGTTTTCGCAATGGCCGCCGTACGATAACCGACGCTTTCTTCGGCCGGGCCTTGGGCGTTCGTGGCACACCGGCAAAGCAGCTCCTGGAGTTCACAAACTTGCCTTCACACGCGAAACGAGAATTTCTTCGTCCTCAAGTGGGTACTGGGAACGGATCAAAAGCGGGCACTTTTTGAGGCGAATCCAAAGATGGCCTCTGAACTGGTCACTGGATAGTGCAAAAAAAAAGAAGAAAAACGTTTAAAAACGCGCACAACCTTTAGAGACGATTGTCGGTCACCTATTCCTCCCTGCTTCATGGTGCGAAGCAGTTTTGTTGCCTCGTTCGGAGATCGTCTCGCCGTCAGCGTCGGCGTCGTCGACAACTCATTGGCGCCGAACGTGGTGGTGGTGGTGCGTTATGCAAAAGGGTTTAGGGATGGGCAGGGCGTTTTGGAAAATTCGATCATTCCTTAATTTCATTATTTTTCTTTTCGCTTCAATTTCCAACATTTTTTGTGGATGTAACTCCGATTCTATCAAAGATTAAGATATAAGCCAATAATAAGTAATAATAATAATAATAATAATAATGAAATTAACTAGGAAAAAGACAAAATAGAAAAAAAATATATACAAGTAGATATTTACAAAAATAATGGGACCTTTTTGAAGGTAACAATGCATATATCTGATGAATTAAGAAATCGAAAAACTATAGGGAATATGTTTTATATTTTTACTCACTTACACAAAGGAACAAAACAAAACAAAAAAGACAACATTGGGTTCATCGCTACTCGAATGTTTAAGATAAGTGATCTTGAAACACGAGTAGATGTTGAACTCGGACATTATGGATGTCATTTTTCGTGAATTTGATGCCTAAAATACGGTCATAGTCAAATCACATTTAAAACGCAAAACAAAAAAACACCCTCTCCAAAATTTGTTAAAATGCAGTTTTTGTCATACTAGATCCGGTGGTGGGAGAAAATTAAAGATTCACTTGCGCCTTTTTCAAATGTTACGCTAGAAAAATTGGCTTAAAAAAGTACAAAAATACTTATATCTTTTGATAGAAACATCGTACAGCTTTGATGTCTTCTGACGAAATGTGTATTTTGGCAATATGTACAATTGCTCTGAACATAGTAGGCTTGAAAAAATGATAGTTTTTGACATATGACAAAAAAACCGATTTCGGACTTTTTATTTCTTCAATAAGTTATATCTCCTCAGATTGAAGAGATAGAAAAAACTGCTCTTCGAGAAAGTTGTCGGGGTTTTTACCTTCTTCAACTTTGCAGAACATTTTATTTCGATATCTTTTGAAATAAAACAGTTAGGTGCTGAAATATGAAGTATTTTAAGATTTGGCGTTTAGGACACTTTTGCATATAACGCGGCTTGGACTCACGAGCAAATGTCTAGAAGACATGAAGACTCTATCTTGGATGGTTTTTGAGTTATTAATTTTTTCCACTTAATGTTGGTCCTCGGACCATTGTGCAATGCAATTGATGGGACGCTGGCGCCACGCAACGGGAGCATAACGACATACTCTGATATGACCGTTACAAAGTTTTACACAAGGCAGACAGCGAGGATAGACGTTTGCTCTCTGTGATTTATTTAGAGTGAACTCATGTACGATGTCACCTCCCTTCTCGAAATCCCTAACGAGCCTACCGCGAATGTAAGAAAGTGAGAGAAAGATGTTTTAGTGTCGACCCCACATAACCCGAGGAACCACCTCTTGGGTATCTGTAAAAGCAGATTTCCTACACATAAGTGACCCGATTTTGTCAGCCCCTTTCCGGGACACATTTTTTGCTCTCCTCGAAAACCTGAACAATTTTTCAAACGTATTATCCCTCTATGTTTTGCCCTTTAGCTGTAGTTTGATGATAAACATGGATAAATAGGTTAAGTTTGACCGTAAAATAACGAGAGCAAAAAGTTTGTCGCAGAATGGGGCTGATAAAATCGGGTCCTCACTGTATCTATAAAAAAGACGGGGATACGGTGATAGAAGAATAGTGCTTGTTATTTGTCTACCTTGCTTCCTCGCTAACGGCTGACGAAAACGTGAGCCGTTAGATACGAAGGTGCATTATCAGTGGAAGTCGTGCATACAACAGGCTCCAGAAGAAACTGGGGTAAACAAGATTCATCCCTGCATCAACTTACAAGACCGGTGCGGTAGTCCTTTATGGACATGACTCATGGACTATACTCGAGGCGGACTTGTAAGGACTGGAAGTGTTGGAGCGACGAGTGCTAAGGACGATCTTTGGCGGTGTGCAGGAGAACGGAGTGTTGCGGCGAATGATCAACCAGTTCAGTTATAAATGCAAATGAAATTACGCGAATTTTAACAAAAACCTATTCTTCACTCATATCACTATTCCAATGAATAAATTTTAACAATTCTATTGATAAAACCAATAACTTTTGCGGATTTTTTCTTTAATGTATCGACAATGAACTCCTTAATGACCTGGTCAGAAATATTGACTGAGATAACCAGTACGCTCAGTTACACAGCCCTGTGACCGCACCACGCTGACGTGGTGGATGCGACTGAGCTGAGGAGCATATCTAGCTTTTGGATGCGCGCGCGCTCCTCATCAACACCTTCCCCGTGATTGTTTCCCCTCGTTGGGCTTTGGCTTGGCGTGGTCACCACCGCCCGACTAAAACCATGTGCTTTCTTCTTTCGGGCTGACTGACTGATTGGGGCAGCGGTCGGTCGGTTGGTCGGGGTTGGTCGGTTTTGTGTCGCACTACCGCCGCAGCAGCATGTCGTCGGTTTGTTGGGGGACTGGTTTTTTTTTTCGGTGGGCTCTCCTGCAGGTCGTCCGTCGTCGTCATCGTTTTGAGTATCATCTACGAGGCTGCTGCAGCAGCAGAGACCATGGATGCCGGCCCTCGGTGGTGGGGAGTTACCTATATTTATCGATACAAACAATGCTTCCAATATTCAGTTCGAGAATCAGCTTCCTCCAGTGAATATCGGAGCATCTTTCGAGGGAAAATTTCTGTGTTTCTGTGCTTGGGTTGTGATTTTTTCTTGGTTGTGATTTATCCTATTCTTACGAGAATGAAGATCTTAGTGGTAAGTGGGTCGGAGAACGGTGATAGTGGGACTGTGTGATCCTATGGACAATTATTGGACTCAAGTGCAAAGAAGTGATGTCGGATTCGTGAATGGGAAGAATCTGTCGATGGCTTATTCTAGAAGATCTGTGAAAAGCGTGTAGATCTGGCTTCGCTTGACTGCAAAGACAATAGCTCAACGAAATAGTGTTCTGGTGACGTGTCAACGGTGGTTCTAAGATGTGTCGTTTTCTCTCCCCCGGAAGGTTTTGGCTTGCGTGGCCATGGCTGCGGCCCGACCAGAGGCTCCTCTGCATGGTTATAACTATCCAGCTCCACGACCTGTGGTGCACCAGGCTGTGGCATCGTCCGCTGCGCATGCCACTGCCCACGGTCACGGAGGAGGTTACTTCCAGGCACAGGCTCCAGTCCAAGTTCACGCTCCAGTCCACGCTCCAGTGTTCCCATCGTCCGGATTCGGATCCGCTATCTCCGGTGGAGCGTTCGGCAGCGGTCATGCTACCGGTCTCGGAGGCGGTTTCACTGGTGGCTTCTCCAGCGGTGCCAGTCAGGTGCAAGGCTTCGGTAAGTCATTCCAGAAATCCCAAGAATATTTTAGCAAATTGTTCAATACCAACTATCCGAACTCCGCAGCCCCTCAGCAAACCGTGGTCCAGAAGCACATCTACGTGCACGTGCCACCCCAGGAGCCCGAGGAAACCCGTGCCCAGCAGATCGTGAGCCAGGGTGTGCCTCGCAAGCACTACAAGATCATCTTCATCAAGACACCGAACGTGCAGCCATCGGCCGCCCAGATCGCCCTGCAGCAGGCCCAACAGGAGGAGAAGACCATCGTGTACGTCCTGGTCAAGAAGCCCGACGAACAGGCCGATATCAACATCCCACAGCTGCCGGCTCTGCCACCAAGCAAACCCGAGGTCTACTTCATCAAGTACAAGGCCAACAAGGCTTTCGATGGTGGTGTTGCGCAGAGTGGACTGAGCGGTGCTGTGGGTAGTGCTAGCGCCGGACTTGCCACCGGACTCGGTAGCTCGGGACACGGATCCGGACATGGATTTGACGCCACTTTGGGATCGTTGGGTGCCAGTGCCAGCAGCAGTGCTTCGTCGGTCGGAGGCAGTAAGTATTATGATTGATGATTTTATATTGTGAATATTTGAGGAAGAAACTAAGCGATCTACCAACGCTTGCATCGGAGAACTCCAATCAAACCTGGGAATCAACATCAAATGCACTTGGAGTAGTTCATTTTTAAATCGAAATTTGTTTCGTTCAACCTTTACATTGCAGATGAGGCAAATTGTCACGTATTTACTCAAATTTATTAAGGTTTTGACCAAAGTGATTTTTTCTTCGAACAAATTCAGCCAGATAATGTCATCTGACATCTTATAGGGTGCGGGAACCGGTTTTGGCCAATCTAAGGGAAATCATCTTTATAAAAATAACCAATAATCCAATGAAAACTACCAATGTGTTAAATGAAAGATTTCGATCTATACTTTATTAGAAAAATGCAGAAATCAAGCTAATACTTGATTTTTGTATTAAAAGTGACACTGACCAAAATAGAAGCATTGCCGCAGTTTTGGCCATATTCTCAGCTTTAATTTCTATTTTGGTCAATCACGTGTATTTCTTATGGGAGTGGCCAAATTAGAAGCACCCTGGTCAAAATAGATATATGGGAGCTGATTTTTTAAGGAAAATTATTTTTTTCTTCCAGTTTTTAATCAAAATGTATGATTTTCACAGCTGTAATCATCATATTATATTAGTATCTACTAGTAAAAAATAAATTTATACCGATTTAGACCGTAACAGGCTGAATACCGCACTATGGCCAAAACTCCGGGCTGGCCAAAACTGAAGCTTCTACCCTAGACCTTGTGTGACTTCAGCAACTTTTGTATTTTGTCACAATCTACATTTAGCAAAAGGCAAAACTTTAAAAAAGTGCAGATGAAGGAGTACTACAGATTTTTTTACTTATCGGGCCGGAGATTCATACAGTAATAGCATATGTTTGATTATTTTGGCATAAACTTGGATTCTGACTTAACGCTCTAGGGGCTGTCCATAAACCACGTGGTCATGAGGGGGGGGGGGGGGGGGTTCGGCCAATGACCATTTTGTATGGACGAAAAAAAATTTTGTATGGACAAATGACCACGCGGGGGGGGGGGGGTTTGAGAAGTCCCAAAAAAATGACCACGTGGTTTATGGACAGCCCCCTAATGCTAAAAGAGCATCGTTTTAGATTTTTTAAGAAAATTGCGGGAAAAAATTCAAAACTCAAAAACAGTATTTGGTAATACTGTAGGATACTATAGAATCGGATACAGTAGTGCCAAACAAACAGATCGAAATGCAAGAAAGTTCAACAAAAAACTTGATTCGTGCGAAATTGTGTTTCATATTACCAGTGATGCCAGATATACAGATTTTACGTTTCTTTCCAGATTTTTGCTCTTTATAACAAAAAAGATACAGACCAGCAAACCTTTAAATATAAAAAAAAAATAGATACAGATTTCTGCAGAATACTGAACATGTTTGAACCATAAAGCTACTTTCAATAGATTGAATGAAAAATTTTCTAGATAGTTTCTAGACTGGTGCCTATACTTAGAAGACTTTGGCAAGATGCTTTAAAATTAGTGCCTTTTCACATATATTCTTGGAGAAAGAATACATGGTTTTCTTTCTGGCGTAAAATAAAGAAGTTCAGCGATTTAGAATAATCGGTATTTGTTGCGAACTGATATAGATTATTTGGAAAATAAACTGGCATCTCAGCATGTAACGGACATGACACATTAAATGTTCACGTAACAGGACTGCGTGTTCTGAAAATAAAAGTTGAAATGCATTTGGTTCGAGTTGAGTTCAAGTACCTTTTTTTAAGATCCATTTGTGGAATTATTGAGATACAACTTATACTTCTAGCGAAATCTTGTTCAAGGTTTTGGGACCGCAGCTCCAGAGGCTGAGAACAGAATGTTTCTCTGTATAAATTTCTTAGGGAATGCTTGGAAGCATCTCTGAAAAATTTTCGGAAGAAATTCCTGAAAAAAAAAACAAAAACCAGAAAGGATTCCTGAAAGATTCACTATAGGAGTTCCTGGTGAGATTTCTAAAAAAAACACCCCGGAGGAATCTCTGATGGAATTTCAAGTAAAACTTCTGGAAGACATTTTTGAAGAAATCACTGCTAGAGTCCTGGAAATATTCCTATGATAGAATCCATGCAGTAACTGAGGAGACCCTATAGAAAGTTCTTTAAATACTTTTTGAGAATTTTCAAAAGAGTGCCTGAAAATTTAGTGCTGTATTCTCTGATTTTGAGGAGAAATTCTTGAAGAAATTCCAGTGATAAATGTCAAAGAGAATTTCAAATGGAAATTCTTTAAAAAGCTTCTGTCTCAATTTCTAGAGAGAATCTCTGGAGAAATCCTTGGAGAAATTTGAGAAGAACTCTTACAAATTCTTGAAGAAATCAGTGTGGTGACACTTGGAATAATTCCTGATGGAATATGAGAATGTACTCCTGCAGGATTTTCATGTGAGACATTTTCAAGTATATCTCAATTTGGCCCATTTATAGTCAACTATTCTGAAAATTCCAACAAAAATTTCAAGAATCTACAAAAACGCCATTGAAAAAAAAAAATTAAAACAATATAATTTCCGAATTGCACATATTCCAAGGTTTATAATTCCATCTTATTACTTTTTTTTTAATTCCAAAGCAGGTTTTAACAGAATTTAATCGAATTTTCTTTGAGGAATTCGTCTGAGTATTTTCTCCTATTCGCTTTTGAAAATTTTCTCAAAAAAATTAAGAAGGTTCCCTTTGAACATTTTAACGAGTTTGTTTTTGGAAATTTCTACCGGAGTCTCTCAGAATTTTCCGAAGATTTGTCCAAAAATTTGGAATTCTTGGGAGGTTTTTTCGAGAATTTCTTAAAGAGCATTTCTAGGAATTTCTCCAAAGTTTCTTGAGAAATTCATTTCCAAAATTCACTTACGAATTCTTCTAGAATTTCATTTTAAGATTTCTCCTGTTTTTTTAAAAGAAAATCTTCAGAAATTTTCCTTAGTTTGCTCTAGGAAATACCTAGAAGATGTCTCCAAACAGGTCAAAGATTTGTTCGAAGGCCTCCTTAAAGGATTCCTCCCAGAATTACTAAAGAAATTTCTCCGGTGATTCATCCACAATTTACTTTGAAAATTGCAACAGAAACTAGCACATGAAACCTGCAGAAATTTCTCTGCCTGTTTACCCGAAAAGAATCCTCCTGAAAGTCGCCGAATATTTACCCAAGGATTCCTCTAAAAAGGACTCTCCAAGGATTCCTTTAGAAATTTCTCCAAAGAGTCGTCAGAGAGAAAAAATCCTCAGAAAATCCTCCATTCAGGAAACTTTTTATATTTGACTTATAAGAAATTATGTCCTGGATTGCCCCAGAAACCCCTCCAGCATTTTTCTAATGTTCTTTTCAGCAATTTATCCGACGATTCCTCTATACCTTATTTCAAGGATTCCTCTAGAAGGTCCCTCAAGGATAAACATTTATTTCAAGGTTTTTCAAGGATTCTTTCATAACTTATTTTGGAAAATCTTCTAAACGTTATTAGGAAGCTCACGGAGGATTCCTCCAAAAATGTTGGCGAAAACTTTGTGAGAACTCCCCAAAAATTCATCCAACAACCCTCTCTCGGTGCATAATCCGATATTAGCCGAAAAGCGACCGTCCAGACGATACCGTGGCACATCTCATCTGCCCGTTGTTCAGAAATCGAAAGTGAGGGCGAAACCATTCTTGGCAGTTTGAATCAGCTTATCACGGTAGCACTCACCTTGAGAGCCTAGCACAATGTGTGCTCTTCCGTATATTCAGCTCAGAATACACTGGTTGCACCAATGGTGCTTCCACACCCACACGCCCTCCTTATATTTCTCCGAAAGTTCGTCAGAGAAGTTCTTCTGAAGGTTTACGAGACTTTTTCGAAAAACTGCTTCTCAAGAAGTTCATCTGAGGGTTTCTGCAGAAATCTATCCAGAAATTCTTCAGAGGATTCCCCCAAATATTTCTGCGGGGATGTATCCAAATTTCTTCCAAACTTTTCCCTCAAAACATTTCTTTGACGATTTGTCCAGAAGTTTCTCTAATGGTGTTTAAAATAATTTCCAGAGGAGACTTCCTAAAAATCCCCCAAGAGCGTTTTCTCAAAACTTTCTGATGACTTCTCTAGATTTTGACGCAATCCTCCAACGGTCGAAGGCTGTCCTGGCCACGTCCTTGCAACAGCTGAGAGATGGGAGAGGGAGATTGGTTGGACATTTCAGAAATTTATGTAGAGACCTCTACGTCGTCTCAGGCCTAGATGTCATGGGAATTTGGCTGGCGCTAGTGGAAGGCTTAAGTCTAAAGAATACGTTTGGTCAACGTTTAGACACCAAAACGATGTACAGGAACAAACTCATCAAATTATATGATTTCCATTACTCTCAAGACGAAATTATTGATTTCAATTTGCGTCTCCCGGACGTCCAGCAGCAATATCACAAAAATTACACGGAAACCACGCGATAATGAAGACGAGTTCAGGCACCCAGTTGGGAATAAGACAAAATCTCACAACAACCGCGAATTATCCGAAGAACAATTTGCAAGCACTTTCCGAGGCAAAATTTGCGAAAGGCATAGCACTACTCGCCGTTTCTCGATTCGGTCGACCGACGGAATCAAAACAATACGGAGCAAAGAAAACGCAGCCACTCGCGCGCACAGTCTGCTACGATCGATCACATGGATCGAGTTGCCGTTTACAGAAAAACATTTTAAGTGATAAGCACTGTTTGCAGTTCAGAAGGAATTTCTCAGCCTATCTTGATGCATGGGAAATTCCTTGCCTGAATCGCTCAAGAAACCGGGTTTTCTTTGATCGCAGTACGCAGTAGCGAAGAAATGACAGTTCAAATGGCAGTCACCGAAGAAAGTTTCTGCCAGGAATCACTCAAGAAGTTTCTTGAGCGATTCCTTTCGAACTCGAAACTGCGCTATAGTTGCGATTTTACGGGATATAAAGATTAGAACTTATCTAAGCCTGTATGTGCCATTTTCCTAAATAACACAAGTTGTTTAGCAATTTTCTTGTTGGAAACTTCAACACTTAGAAAAAAATATCAAGCGACGAACCTGCAGGATTTGAAAAACATAGACCAATCCCAAGTAACAATTCCATTGCTGATTGGTTTTGTTTGATTTTAATTATGGTTTTATCACAGCAATGATTAAAACTCACAGTTGTATAACTACTTTTATGAAATCCATTGATGAAATGTTATATAGAATAGTTGAAGATATCCATAAAGTCAGATTTTAAGAGTAAACAAAACTCTCCTATATGTAAACCTTCTGGCATTCATTATTACCACAATAAAACTGTTCAAACTCTCAACAGATGACGACCCGGTCAATTAGTAACGACATCTGTTGGTGAAATAGCAGAAACTACGACACTGCTAGGTTTATTGAGGTCATCATAAAAGTAAACTTGCTGTTGCTTTCGCTTATTTTCGCTAATTATGGTCGTCGCCATATTGAAGAATTCAGTAACAAATTTTGAAAACGACGTATAATCAATGCTACATCATTGATTACACTGAAACCTCCATTTAAGTCGCTGCATGGCTTATCGAAAATATTTTTTACCATACAAGCAATGACAAAACTAAAAACTTTTATATTTTTTAACACTTCGCATAACAAAGGAGATTTGTCAAAAAATATAAAACTGTATAGTTAAGTCATTGCTTGCACGGTAAAAATGATTTTCGATCAGCCATGCATCGACTTAAATGGAGGTTGCAGTGTATACGTCGTTTTCAAAATTTGTTACTGAATTAGCTGACGTGAATGGAAAATGATTAATTTTGCTCAAATAAGCAATGAATCGATAGTATGCCGCAATTTCCATAACATGCTGACATAAATAAACTCTCTTAGCTGAGTTTTCTTGCGATTCGAGCTAGTTTTACTAAATTAACAAATTGATTTATTTCATTCCAAGAAGCTTCTCTGCATCTTAAGCTGTCATAGTTTTTGTTGAAAAAAAAAACAACAACAATCATCATAACCTCTTTTCGAGAATGGAATGGACATTTTTTCAACTAGATTTTAAAACAGTGTTATTGCTACTCTTAATGTGGTTTGTAAAAGCTCTCCGAGAGTGGTCCACTTAGCCGGAAGATGCTCTTAAAGAGGTTTTCATGTATAAATCAGTTTTATTGCAAGTTTTATAAAATCGGTCATGAAGATCTCTTATAGAGCCGAACAAAACTTAAAATGTTACTTGGGAAATTTAATCATTGCTGATATTTTGGTGCTTCGCCCAAAACAAACTGAAATCATCCGCAATGATCGTGAGCTACACATAACCATACCGATAGTTCGTGGTCAATGGTTAACCAATGTGGCAGACACGCGCAAGCATATCATAGTCTAGATTGCTAAGCTAATCAATCAGATTTAATAAGACCAGCCTACCTGTTCATTTGAAACATTTCGAGAGCCCGACTGAGTTTTCATTCTTATAAAAACTAAAAAGACGATCAAAAGGCAAAACAAGAGTAAAAAAAACTCATACAAACGATTATTCAGAGGATAAATTGCTTAAACTACGGCGAGTGGTTCGCCAAGTTCAAAATTGGGTTTCCAAGCGTTGATCAGGTTGGTCGAACAAGAAAGATCCAAGCACTTATCAAATCACTTTTTTTTTTAAAGCTCAGCTATGTTCAGTAGGCAATCATTGGGGTCTATACAACCGAAGTGAAAAACGCAGGGTATTCATCGAGACAAACAATCAACAACTTCCACAAAAAGGCAACTGGCATATAAGTCTCTGGAAGTGCTAAAAGAACATTTTTATGAGAAGCAGGCTCGTCCCTAGCAGCAACAGCTTGCCAAGAACAAGAGGAAGAATCTTGATAGTCATGTTTGTCCAGGAGACTCCACTAAAACAGGGAATCCTCATTGGCGTAGCTAGGGGGGGTTCCAGGGGTGCCTGGCACCCCCTAGAACAAATTTGGCACCCCCTAGAACTTTTCCTTGACAGTCACCAAAAATTTAAAACTGCACTCAATAATTACAATATTTATTAATGACACATCAACAATCCACAGACAACAGACCTACAATCATACAGTGATTTCTCAAGGCTTCCTTTACGGATTCCTCCAGATATTTCTTCAATAAAGTTCCCTAAGGATTCTCCAGGTAGTCCTGATGGGTATATACATACTGCAAATTTCTGCTGAGATTGATCCAGCAATTTTTCCCAGGATTTCTTTAAAAATCTTACTATGATACATCGCGGAATTCTTCTAGGGATCCCTCTAAAAAATTCTATTGGGATTCCTTCAGCAATTCCTGGTGGGATTATTCAAGACAACCTTCCTGGGATCCATTCAGAAGTTACTCCGGTGATTCTTCTAGGAATTCCTTCAGAGATTTTATTCAGAGATTCTTCCAGAAATTTCTTGGAATTCCTCCAGGAGCTTATATTGGCCTTCCATCGGTAATTGTGGCTAGGATTCTTCCGGAAAATCTCCCTGGGATTTTTAAAAAAATCCCTTCGGTGATTCTTCCAGAGATTTCTTCGACGATTTATCCAGGACTTCCTCCAGAGGTTTTTCCAGAAATTCGACAGGGATTTCTCCTAGAACTTCTATTGACCTTCTTCCATGAATTCCAGCTGGAATTCTTCAATCAATTCCCATAAGGATTTCTTTAGAGGTACTTCTAGGGATTTCTTCTGGCATCAGGTGACAGAAGGCTGGCTCCAGAGGCATGCTATCATCCATTTGAGGTATTCCTCCAGGAATTAGAAGAACTTCTCTTGGGATACTTCTGGCATTCCTGATTCTAGGATTTCTCTAAGAAATTACTTTTATGATAACTCCCGGAATTATAGGAATTCCTCCAGATATTGCAGTTGAGATTTTTCAAGCAATTATCGCGGTTACTCCAGCTATTTTTCCTCCAAAAATTCTATCTGTGGTACATCAGAAAGTATGCTACGGATTCTTTTAGAGCTTCCTCCTGGCTTTTTTTTCTGGGATCTTTCCAGGCAATCCTAAAGTTCTTGCAGAAATCGCTTTGGTTATTCTACCAAGGATTTCTCCAAGGACTCCAACAACTCCTCCTTCTTTTAAGGAAGAAAAATTAAATTTAATTTAAATATTTTTATTTTATTTTTTTTTAAATTTTTTCTTTAAATTCACCCGGACCTCCTGATTGGGTTTCTCTAAAAAATCCTATATAGTTTTTTTCCAGCAATTCCTCTTAGAATTTCTGCTGAAATTTCTACAATGATACAACCTAGAATCCTTTTAAGAATTCCTTTTGAGATTTTCCTGTGATTTCTTCAGAAGCTCTCCAGTGATTTCTGCAGGAATATTTATCCAAAGTATTTTACTCAAGGATTCTCTCATTCATTTTTCACGAGATTCCTCCAGAAACTCCACTTGGCTTTCCCCCTGCAATTTAAGATGGACTTCTCAAGCTATTCCTGCTTTTCTCCTAGGACTCCTCCAGAAATTCTTGCTGTAATACCTCCCGAAATTCTTCTAGGTATTCTTCCAGGAATTTCTCCAGCGATTCCTTCAAAAACTTGCTGGGATTATTCAAAGCAATCTTCCTAGGAATCGTGCAGAAGTATCTTCTGGGAATCTCAAAGGATTTTTTCCTGGAATTTTCATCCAGGAACTCCACCTGGGATTTTTATTCTTAATCACTTAATCACTTAACCTAATTTACAGCTCTATTGTCCACTGGGGCACTACGTGAGCAATTTCAAATGACATCTGCACTTACATTTTGTACAGCGCCAAGATTCTATTCTACTTTATCGAACTGGTTGCCTTTCTGCTGCTTTCACTTTTTCTACTTTATACCTAGTAGAATGATGAGCACAAGGATGATGATGGATGGCTGTTGTTCCTTTCCAGTCCGATTGGGGGTCCATTATGAGTAGCAGTTCGCCGATGTCCAGGTATCCGGGTCCGTTTGAGCCATAGGGCTCAGAAGAGGGTCAGTGTCAGTTGCTCTCGGGGTAAAAGCAACTGACGAAAAATTGCAAGTGCCGGGGCTGGGAATCAAACCCATGACCATCCGCATATGAAGCGAACGTGTGACCAACTACGCCACGGGCCCCGGCACGACCTGGGATTATATACGCAATTCTTGCTGCTTCTAATGTTTCAGGAATGCTTCCAAGGTCTCCTCCAGAATTTTTTTTTTCAGTGATACCTGCCGGAATCTCTCTAAAGATTTCTGCTGGCATTCTTGCTGGGAAACTTCTGGGCAGTTTTCCTAGGATAGTATCCAGGAATGCCTTTGATTCTTCCAGGGAGAGTTTATTCATGGATTTATGGATTACTCTAGAAATTAATCATGGTATTACTCCTGGAACTCCTCTTCTTCAAGGAATTCCAGCTAAAGGAAACCCAATAGAAATCTCTAGAGGAATCCCTGAACGAATATCGAGAATATTTGGAATTTCCAGAGAAATCCAAGGAGGTATTACTAGAAAAATCTTTAGAAATTAATTAGAAGGCACAGAATGTTGATAATTGACAAATTGAGGGATGAAATTGTGAAAAAAACAGTAGGTTCATTGTAATTTAATCAGCAATTTCTTGGGTTTTTTTTTTAAGTTTCAATGGCTATTGGCTATCCCTCTGAAATTGTTTCAGTATTTTTTTTCAGTTATTTTGAAAATTTCTCAGGAAATTTTATCGTGTTTACTTTTGTAGTTCTTTATGATTTTATTGCATTTATGTTTATTGTTTCTGAAAATTGCTGAAATGGAAATCCATAAAATTCTCAACTGGGCTTGCTCAAAGAAAATCCTATGAAATTCACGAAAAACTTCCTGCCCAATTTCCAAAGAAATTGTCACAAAAATTTCCTTCAAAATTACCTTAGAACTTTCAAAGTAGTTGCCAAAAGAATTCATATAAGAATTACCAAAGGAATTTCTGAAGAAAATATTGAAGCTTTTTTAGAAATTTGGCAAACCCAATCTCGAAACAGATTACCAAAATATATTCTATAAAAATTTACACAAACATTTACAGAAAAAAAATCGAAAAAGTTCTCAAACAATTTGTCGAAATCATTAAAGGAATTTCTGAAGAAAATTTAGAAAGAATTCCAAACGTAATTGCCTTGACAGAATTTTCAAAGAACCGCCATAGATTTTTTCAAGTAAATTCCCGAAGGAAATCCCTTATCAATTTTTAAAGGAATTACCGAAGAAGTTCTCAAAGTAATAATCGAAGTTTCCTAAATTTCCAAAGGAATTGCTGATGAAATTCCCTAATAAATTTTCAATGCTAGTAACATCGGAATTGCCGAAGGTATTCCGAAATCATCTGTTGCAGGAATTCCTTACATATGTAATTACTGAAGAAATCCAGAATAAATTGTCTAAATAATTTTCATGAAAAATATAGAAACGAGTTATAAAACCATATCCGAAGGAGTTGTCGAAGGAATTGGCGAAAGAAATACCGAATAGCATAGATAATGAAAGTCCAAAAAACCGACGGAAAAAATGGAATGACTTACCGAAGACATTAACCCTTCAGCGCGCGCGCCGTTGTAAAAAGTACAACACTGCCAAAAAACCTCGCTCGTTGTATACAGGGCGAGCGCGGTGCAGTTTCAGCTGCTTGATGGCGCGCGTCCTGGAAGGTTAAAAAAAACAGAAAATTCGAGGAAGTTCCCAGAGTCATTGTGGAATTAATAACCAAAGGCTTCACTAAAATAATTCCCAAAGGAATTTCCTGAAAATTAATTGGAGAATTTCAAAAAGTATTTTCTGACATAAACAAAACAATGCTTGAATGACTTCTAATAAAGGAACTCCCGAGGAAACATTTCAAATAAAAAAGTTTAATAAACTGCTATTGAAATTGCCGTACAAATTTCCAAAGCAATTGACGATAAAATTTTCAAAAGATGCATCAAAGGTGTTTTGTATCAAGTTCTAAACATATTGATATTACCAAATAAATTCTTGAATAAATTGCCGAAGGGGATCCAGGGATATTATTTCCTAATAAATTGCCGGAAATATTTTTGTAAGGGATGGTTTCATGAAATAAAACAAAGAGGATGTCACGATGAATACAAGTTAAGGTGAATATATAACGAAGCCACACTTCGTATTTCCAAAAGCGCAAATCTGAAAAACCAAGGGTTGGTTTGCGCTGAAAAGTTGATCGATTGGTCATCACCAGCAGGTCACTAATCGATCAACTTTTCAGCGTAATCCGTCTTTTGATTCCTCAGCTTTGTGCTCTTGAAAATTCAAGGTGTGGCTTCGTTATATATTCACCTTAAACGCGAATTTGTGGATATTTGATAGGATCCGAGATTTACACTTCTAATAATTGCTCTGAAAATGTATTCTTACGGATCTGATGGTTTTCAATCCACACAATGTCACGATGATTTTTAAGTTCATATTGAAAATACACATGCCATGTATTATATGCAATCAAGTTATCAAGTTTTCAAACCTCACATGGCGGGAAAGTGCTTAATCAGTACAACGGTTCGGATTTTCAAAAAAAAAACGTTTTCTTAAAAATATAGCGCGTTTAACTTTGCGGGCTAATTTTTCCCGCGCCGCCATATAGCATTATACTAAGAAATTGAGGGTGGATAGGTATTTCCTTTTAAGAAAAAAGCAAAACAACCTGGAAGCCACTGAAACTGGCACCCCCTAGGCACCCCCTAGGAAAAAATCCTAGATACGCCAATGGGAATCCTATTCGCGCAACCAAGGCACCGCATAGAACGATCTTCATCAACACCGGAATCGAATAGTACTCCGAATCTCCAAACAGAACACAGATCGATCGGTCATCGACCCGTTTCAACAGTTTTCGGCGGTTTTGTTTTGTCCCGTCGGTCGGCCCCCCTTCGCATCGGACGGCGGCTCATTTGCTCGCCTTACATCATCACACTTTTAGTGGAAGCATGCTGCCCCTTTTTAAGTCTGCGGGAACAGGTTCCCGGTTAGTTCGGTTCTGAGCTGCTGGGACAGGTTTTCGCTTTTTTTCTTTCTCGGATGCTGCATTGCATCGAAAGCGAATGGGGAAATGTTAAGTGTGTATCGGTTTGTTTTGGATTCCTTCTTCGTGTGGTCTGCCATCTTCTCTACGGGACGGGACGGGACGGGACGAAACGGGATGACATTGGGAACAGCCCCGATACCGTTACCCAAGCGGTGTGACCGGCACGTTTTTATTGATTGTTTGGAGAAGGTATCAAAACGACTACGTGGTATAGTGTAGATTTCTAGAGGATACATGTGTGATCTTGGTCATTGGATGCTTAGAACGTGTCATAAAATGGCATTTATGTATTGTAACATGCTCTCATTTGGGCAAGCAATAGCATTATATTATAGGTTCGGATTCCTGAGATTTTGTTTTACAATCCTATCGTTTATGACTCAATAATCTGTTTGTTCAGAAGTTGTTATGTCATTATTGCTACCACTTCCATTCGTTGTAGCAGATAAAATGATGAATAAAACTGACAATAGTTGCTACCAAATTCATCAGATACACATATAAAGGTCACATCTCTTTAACAAACTGAGCATTTCTTGAGAATTTCAGATTTTTTGGGTTGGTTTTGCATAAAGTTGGTGAAGAGATTCTTCAAGAGTTAAGAATGTCATGTCTAGTTCGAATGTACTGAAGTTTCACTAGCATACTGCCACTTGATTTCTACAAGTAAATCAGTCATCAGTCCACTGAAAGTTACAAAAGATAGCAAAGTACCGTAATATGTCGTTAAATTATTTGACAATTGTTTCGGTTAAAACATGGTAAAACAAATGTTTGGATGAAGGTATGTGTTCTCTTTTATGTTTCACAACTACATTTACAAAACAGACAGGCATTCATTTGAACGTGGTTAGCTTTACAGCAGCTCAACACACGTTACCGTCGCTCTAACGCAGAAATTATGACACTCACGGCTAGATGAACGTCACCACCAAGTGAATCTTAATGTGAGTCGTAAAGTAGTCAGAGCTTCGTGATTTATCGTGTTTTTCAAGGATAAACGACTATGGCTACCATTATTGGACTTTAGATTGAGTTGCTTTGGCGTGGATCGTTTCTGTTTTGATAGTCGGTAAATGTCATTGAGCGGATTTGACACTCACATGAGCGCCGATGGATATTATTTATCCTGATTTTGCACAATACTTGTGCAAATAAGTGAGGCTGAACCATTCGATCGAATTGATGATTTTAGGCAGGGATCCAAAGTACACATAGTAATTTTTTCATCACACTAGATCGCCCTGTTTTTAGCGATGATCTACTCGGATTCATAAAATGCGAAAAGGAGACAAAAGACTTTTCTACTTATTGCTGCGTGAAAGTCTGTTCCAACGTATATACACAAACGAAAAAGAAACGTGCTCTCTCTTAATGTATTTTTCGTATTGGAACTTACTCAGATCACACTTGCAATTCTGCAAGTGCTGCGTTAAGATTTGAAGTTTTGTGGAGGTAACTGACAGTCTAAAGTTGCTCATGAGGCTCACCAATAATGGAAAGTGACAAGACACAGTGCAATCTGAAGAAATACTGAGTAACTCTCCTGCTCAAACTACATTCAAAAACGTCTTCAAAATGTGGGAAATCTGGCAACACTGATATATTTCACTCCGGTAAAACACCACACTTTTTGAAAATATGAGTGATCTTGGGGGCCGTCCATTAATTACGTAAGGGTTTATGGGGGGAGGGGGACTTTGAGAAATCTTACGCGCCATACACAAATTTTTGAATTCTCATACAAAAAATCTTACAAGAGGGGGAGGGGTATCAGAAAATCGCAAAAAATCCCTTACCTAATTAATGGACAGCCCCTTGAGGAATTTTGGAGCAACAAACTTGTCAAAGATTTACCCCTGATTTATCTGATTTGCTGCTGGCATAGTGACCTCACTAGGAATTTCAAACACGGAGACCAATTTCGTTCGTTTGAAACAAAATATTCATGTTTATTCGGTAAACTGATAAAATGTTTAAAACTAAAATTTTAATTTTTAAAACTAATTCAATTACATATTTATTTCGACAATACCCAATGAGGAGTCCCCCGTTCCGCCGTCGAGAACATAACCAAACTCACAAATTCCAGCTACAACATCGAATAGGATTTCCTCCTGCAAAAAAGGCAAGGTTCACCGGAAGCATGACCGAAAGTCTCCACAAAATCTCGATGTTTTCGGGAGCGTATGTTTTCTAATAGTTGTAAATATGATGTTGGCATTGAAAGTACAACCCGGGAGGTGGGTTTTTCCTGCGATGGAAATGACTTTATAAGTTTAATGGGAATACAAATATTTCCGTAGGGCCGACCTGCCCCAAAAATAAAACTATTTACATTTATTTCTAACATAATCTGTCAGAAGATGCATTTTTGTTGCAACATGAATTGCATTTGCTTCAAATGTAACGTTCAATTTGCTCCAAACAGTTTTATTTTTGTGGCCTGAACAAATTGACATACGGACCGAAACGTCGGAAAAAATAATAAACTAGTGTTTTCGACTCGCCTAAAAAACTACACAACCAATATTCCGCAGTGAGATATTTCTGCAAGATTTTTTTTCAATTTTCCTGGATTTCCTCCAGGTATTACGCTTGGATTTTCTCCACAGGTTCGCCAGTCCTTCAAGTACTTCTTCTGGAAGGCCTCCAAGGATTTCAGCATGAAATGCTCCAAGGATTTGTTCAGCAATCCCTGAAAGGCTTCATTTAGAGACTTTTCCAAGACTTTCTTCAGGAATTCCTAGAAGGATCGCATCATAAATTTCTGCAAAAACTCTTTCACCAATGAATACTTTAGGAATTCTTGCTTATTTTCGAAAATTTCTCCAATTATTCCTTCTGGAACGCCACCAACGATTTATCCGTCACATATTAGCCCGGCAATGAAATTGAGCTTAACAAATGTGTTCGAGAGGTTGTGGCAGTAGCGGCAAAACATTCCGGTCCCAAATGGTTGAGCAGTCGTCCAAGGAATCCTTCAGGAGGTCCTGCATTGTTTACTCCATATTTTTTCTGTGAATACTACAACAATTCCTCCAGGGATTCCTCCCGGAATTTCTCCATTGATTCTTTTGGGAATATTTCTAATGATTCTCTTGGGATTGATTACTTTATGATGATTGCTTTAAGAATTGCACCAAGGATTCCTTCAGGAATTCGCCCCAGGATTCTTCCAATGCTTTCATTGTTCTTCCATTGTTTTTTTCCAGAGACTCTATCAGAGATTTCACCAAGAAATTGTTAAAACATTTCTCTACCGAATCAAGCAGAAATTTCACCAAGGATTCTCTCTAGTATTCTTCCATAGATTTCTTCAGGAGAATTCACAACTATTCCTTCCTAAAACATTCAGAAATTTTGGCCAGGGATTTTCTTAGCGATTGGATCCTCTGGAAGATTTCTCCAGGTGCTAAATCAAAGAAATTTCCATGGTTTTCTTTAAGATTTCTCCAAGTATCCCTCCAAGGATGCCGTCGGAAACATTTCATTTGATTTATGTAGAAATATCTCTTTGGATTCGTCAAGGAATTTCTCCAAAGGGTTTCTAGAAATACTTCTTAGAATTACTTCAATAGTTCTAACAAGAATACTTTTAGTAGTTTCTCCAAGGGGACATAATGAATGCAATTGTTTGTGTACACAGCAGAACGAGTACACCTCTGCGTCTGCACAAATTCATGCAGATGCAGATGTCGGAGTGTTTTGGGATATGGTTGACATAGGGTTCACACATTGGTGCGTGAATGCCAGGTGAAAGATTAGTGTGTTTATTACTGTGAAGATGATGCGGCACAGTTCGCTTGATTGCATAACCCGTAGGTGTTATCTACTAGGTTCACAGAGAGAAGGGAGCAAGTATATTGTAGGATACAAAGACTACGTTCCAATAAATATTCTAGTTACGTTCGAGCAAACACCCAATGTTTAAGCAAACCACCAGCCCCAGAGCGGTTTCTTTCCTGTCAACTCATTACGTCACATCGCAACCTTCCTTGGAAGTTACTCAATCATCGCATCACTCCATAAACCTGTCGAAATGGCTTAATCTTCCCGCCCCGAATCGTCGATGATTCAACATCAAACCAGTTTATTGTCATCGGTGGCACACGGACAAAAGCTATCCAATTCCTTTATCATAATATTTTTACGATCATTACTCGATCGAGTTATGAAACCGTTGCTTTGCGCAGCGCAGAGAGAGACCACCCCGCTCGCTTACTTCGATGGCAGCAGCACTTGACGACAAGCCGCCAAAAACCCTTTCCCTTTGTGTCAGCTTTTTTCTTTTTTCTCTCCATTCCAACGCCGCTTCCCGAAGGCGTGTTTTAAAATATTTATGCGAAAAACTGACACGAAAACCGATCAAAAGGCTGCTACCGCCCCGCCGAGCGGGGCAACTTTCGCTTCCCACGCACGCAGCTTCCCGCTGCCCGCTGTTATCATCAGCGCCCTCTCGCTCTCAGTCGATAAATCATCTCGCCTTGGCACCTTCGCGGTGTCATACCAGGCGCAGGGGTGTGGTGGGATGACGATGACACCCATGACACGACAATCCAAGCAGTCGGGCGACATTCAGCAACAACAATGCGTGTTGCGCGTATGGTTTGCTACGATCGTCCAAACGTTTGACAAACATAACGAACCAGTTTTTCGATTTAGGAAAAAAAAAATGCTTGCCTAATGTCAATAAATTAGGAAGTGTTTGTTGATATGTTTTTCAACGAAGATAGACAAAAAATCGGAAACTTTCTCCGCCTTTCCGGCGGAGGCCAGATGGAGGCGAGATATGTTCGGCCGACAATTTCGGGTTGAATTTGACATCTTCGAAGTGGGGGGTGTGGACGAGGGGTCCATCGATGCCCGAGCGGGGGTCGCTGAATTAGCATAAAGATCGACGCAACAAGTAACAACGCATGGCCTGCCGAGGAAAGCGAAAGTGACATGTCCCCGTCCGGATAATGGAAACAACAACAACAACAACAACAACGGCTTCGACATCGGCAGAAATGCGAGATGCGATGCCAAGCTGACAGATGATCGATCGATTTCGGAGGTTTTGGGGGTCTGTTGCGGTGTGGAGGCATCACCCGAGAATATCCGGTTTTTGGTGTCTCTCAGATTACAAAGATCTGCATTGGTAATGAGTCAGACGGGTTGATGTCGCGTGAGGAGGTCGCTTGAGAAGGCTACCTTGCGAAAAATATGACGAAATATGTACAGTAGACGTTCGCTCGGTGCAAACGCTTTAACTACAATGCTATCCGTCAAAACGAAATGACAACAGCGATGCGAAGTTTTTCGCATGCACTGTTGTTGCAGTGCGACGTTTTCCGTAGGCACATGGGCTGCATTCTGCAGCAACTGACAGTTCTTTGACGTCTGTCAGTTGTGGCAGTTACCGAAATTTATTCGCTAAGTGAAACGTAAACATGTTGTAGTTACTGACCGTCTACTGTATTTGATATTCTTCTCGCTGTATTCACGGGAAGATAAGGTGAATGAAAGCTTTTCAGGGGGTTTCAGTAGAGTTTCAGGAACGATCATGCAAGAGGAAGTTTCAAAGGGTTTTCAGAGGAGTTTCAAGGAGTTTCCTAGGGATTCAGAGGGACTTAGGGAGCTTTAAAGAAAGTTTCAGGAAGTTTTTAGAGGAGTTTTAATGCGTTTCAAGACGTTTCAGAAGATTTTATAGGATTTAAGGGAAATTTCAAGGGAGATTCAAAAATGTTTCAGAGAAGTTTCAAGGAAGACTTCAAGGAAGACTTCAACATTTTTCGGTCGTTTTCAGAGGGGATTGGAAGTGGTTTCTGAAGGGGGCAGGATGCTCTCAGGCAGGATTCAGGGAAATTTCAGAAGGGTTTATAGGCGTGTCAATACATTTCGAAGCCTTTAAATGCGTTTCAAGACATTTAAGGTGTTTCCAGATGAACCTCAAGACGTTTTATGAAATTTCAACTGCGTTTTCAAGGCCCTTCACATGCGGGTGTGGAAATGGCTTCTGGAGATTTCAGAGATGTGGGGTTTCAAGACGTTTCAGGGGGGCTCAAGGGGGCTCTCAGCAGAGTTTCAGAAATAATACCAGACGAGTTTCTGAGAGTTTCAAAGCATTTAACGTGGTTTCATAAGGTTTTAAAAGGTGCCCGACACCTCCTGAACCCCCCAAAACCCCCTGCAATACTCCTTAAAAACCTGGGAAGAACCCTGAAACCAACTGGAACTGGTAAATCCTTTGAACACTCTGAATCCATCTGGGTTGCCTCTGAAACCACCTGGAACGCCTGGGTCTTCAGGAACTCTCTAGAACAGTTCTGGAAAATCCACGGAACGACTCTTATAGCCACTCAAACCCCTTGGAATGCACCTGAAATCCCCTGAAACTCCCCAGGGTATGAAACCTGTAAACCACCCTTGAATCCCCCTTAAACTTCATAAAACATCCTGAAACGCTTCATTATTCAATATCAATAGACATTTTCGAAGAAACTCGATGACATTGACTTTATATATTAAAGTTAGAGTTATTTTCAGTTTCAACTTTTGAAATGATCTGTGGGCGAGTGAATCTATAAATAAGTCAAAATGACATTTTCAACACTGAATTAAATTGGCATACTTCAGTTTACTTGTTTACGTAACATTGTATCTAAAATCTAAAATTGTAACGTAAAATGGGATTTCAGCTTGCTTTTTAGGACCAAATCGATTGGTACCGTCTCATTTAACCATCCGTCGTCCACTTTATTACTATTTCCTAGTGTTAAAATATCAAGGCGACCATATCATTATGCAAAGCAGTAGGCCAAGAAACGCCTGGAAGGACCGAATCAAGGTCAACGGTCGTTAGGAAGCACCTTCCGCAAATATCATGGACGGCCTACTGCGCGTTGCATAATGCCCCATGAATGCAAATTTCGACCTTTTCGGCGAATCGCAAAACAAACGATCATCTAACCTACTTTTTTCCGCCCCTCGTCGTCAATGGAAGAGATCTTCACCAAAGTGGGGCGTTTGTCCGTCCATCCTTGTGCGAAAAGCATTTCTCATACACTGCTTCCCACTTCGCACGCTTCGGCAATCTTCATAATCGCCGCATATGGCGCTGCTGGTGTGGTGCGACAAATGCCATCAAAATGTTAGATAAATATTTATTATGACGATTTCACTTGTACCTACCTTCTTCAGGTCGTCCGCCGGTTCCTCCTTCTTCGTCACACCACAATTAGACGCTAGTCTCTTCCTCATTTGATTGTCATTACCACGACAAGACCGGCGCGCGCCGATGATGATGGCGCAACGACACTTGTTTACCTACTAATTTTCTCTCATTTTCTTTTGTTTCCCCTCATTCAGGCCTCCCACACACGGAATACGGAGCCCCCACCGGTCATCAGGGATACCCCTAAGAGGTCGCTGACCGCCCGCCAACCGACCCGCAAACGTTACTCCTCCGGCTGATGATCAACACCCGCGATACCTCCGTATTTGCTTTAAAACTAGTCTGGTTAAGTGCGTGCGAGCGAAGAACGATTGCTAGGTGCAATGGACAATACTCGGTTAGACCCCCCTTCCCTTCGGCGCTATTCCTACCTAAATGCGTCGCTGAACGCGACGCATTACCATTTTTCTTCTGACCTCGGACCATACACTAATTAAACACAATCTCACGCAAGAATAGGGGCTATAATAAAAAAAAAATCGAGAGCGATCGATGATTTCCATTCGTGTCGGCTGGGAACACTGCCACGCGGTGCCATCTTTCCTCACGTAACGGTGACAGAGGAAAGATGGCAACCCTGGCAACCAAATTCCATTTCAGTAGCCTACTGCTACCACTACTACTACTACTGACCCCGGTCGGGCACGAAAGGCCATCGCCGGTCGCGAACAACGAACGTGGAAGACTAATTTTTTTTAATGCTGCTGACAATTTTTTCGCTGTTAAATTATTGAACCCGAAACCCGGAAAAGAAGCGTAATTTTAAATAAGGATATTTAGTAGGAAACTAGAGGAAGAGAGAAACAAATTGTTACTTATATTTAAGTACCTACCGTAAATAAAATAGAAAAACGAAAATAAAAGAGAGATTCTATAAACAAGGTAAACCATCTTGCTCGCTTATATTTTTCACAATGATATCACAATCCCGCAAGTCTATCTCTTCTTCTTTGAGTATCAAAATATTTTGATTTAGTTTGGCACTTACTACTTTATAAATTAGCTTCCATATAATGGTTAGTTTCCACTTCGTACGTACTGTGCAACAAAATAGGACAAGTAATGATTCCGCTTCAAAATTACTTGAGCAGTTCGCAGATGACAGGTGAGGAAAAAAGTATAACACTCGTAAAGCCTGGAACACATAGCGTCCGTTCCGTCGAGGTTTGCGTTTTTTTGACAGTTTTCCCATGGGAAATGTGTCAAACTACTGTCACGCAAACTACTGTGGGGCACTTAACACCTCCCGTGCGAATCAAATGGAGCTGTTACTTTTCCGTGCGGAAACATAGTCTGTGCTATTATTCCGTATGGAAAAGTAACGTTTCTCCCCTTACTGGACCAGTTGTCAAAATGAATTTTACCTGAGCGATTTCCTTGGCAACAGAAAATTTAGCATAATGGGGACTAATATTGTAAAAGAACTACAATGCCTTTCAATATTGATTGAATGGGGTTTTGAACTACTTGGGCATCCGCGTCAATTCCCGGCATCTCACATCATTCGGCAGCACAAAGATGGATGCCGAAGTGATCTCCCGTTTGATTTTGCTGGAAGTTCGGCACTGGCGCCGAGAAATGGTGCTGGACTAGGTGCAGTAAATTCGTTCAAAATCAATTTTCCGGCAGCAAATCTTCACAGCAGTCTCTGTGCAGTTCACGCAATAAGGTATCTGATTCAGATAGAAGAAGTGGATGAAAACGTTCGTTCCATTGTGCATTTAGGTAATGTACAATTTTGTTTACCCGTAGTGCCGGAAATGGGGTCAAAAACCCTAAGTATCCCTCGAATTCTGTTCTGAACAAGTTTCCTTTTTTCGGGCATAACCTAAATTCTGTTCCTGGCACACCTTCTACGGGACGTGTTTGATTGTCCACATTTTTTCCATCCATCTGATGTAGCATCTGCAAAGGTAGGCTAGAATATCAGTAATTATTGGCTATTTTCCGTCTGATATGACGGGAATTAGCGCATTCGTGTAAGCAGATTTATAACTTATTTCACATCGAACTTTCTAAATTCAACGTTTCAACTTTCCAAATAGAAGACTGCAAAGCTCTTTTGGATTATCCTTGTTTCAAATTAAATAGAAAAAGCAAGAAAAAAATAATTATATTTAAAATGCTTAACTTCCCGAATTAAGTTTTTAGAAAATGTCGACAGGCAACTTTCCAAGTGAATATCAATATCAATAATCAAAGGTTTTAGTATTGTTTCAAGAATCTTTAAGCAATTTGTTCAATTACTTGTAAGATAAATCCTTCCTAGATAAGGCGCTGTCCATAAATTAGGTAGACTCATTTTGGGCTATCTCAGACCCCTTCCTCCCCCTCCGTAGACTTTTGTTCATACAAAATTTTCGAAATTTGTATGGAGCGTAGACTTTGGCCAGACGCCCCCTCCGCCGGCCGCCTACTTCTAAGAGTCTACGTAGTTTATGGACAAGCCCTAAAGAACATATGTAAGTGAATTTCCAAACGAAATCTTTCAATTTATCTTATGAAATTCTTGCAATGATTCATTAAAGATTTTTTCCAAGTGGATTATGGAAGAATTTTGTTCCAAATTACGTAACCAGCTTTGCAGTCAGGGAGGGGAGAGGAGAGGGGTGATGGTCGAGCATCCATAGCAAATTTTTACCTACTAGCTTCTATAACTATATAAATAAACGCAACACGATGAAATTGGGTGCAATAACATCATATTTTAAAAGCATTGTTTAACCCTTCAGCAGTATGTTGAAGGAATTCCTGGATTCCCGGGGCCTTAGTAGAGTTGGGGGTCTCCAGTTAGCCTAGTGGTTGAGGCTATGGATCGCCAATCCGGAGACGGCGGGTTCGATTCCCGTTCCGGTCGGGTAAATTTTCTCGACTCCCTGGGCATAGCGTAACATTGTACTTGCCTCACAATATACAAATTCATGCAATGGCAGGCAAAGAAAGCCCTTCAATTAATAACTGAGGAAGTGCTCAAAGAACACTAAGTTGAAGCGAGGCAGGCCAAGTCCCAGTGGGGATGTAGAGCCATAAAGAAGAAGAAGGAGAAATAGAAGAGTTCTTGAAGAATCTCGTGAAAGCCTTAAAACAAACTTTGAAAGAAACCCACGGAGTATTTCTGTAATAATTTTAGGAAGGGAATATGGTATATGTACCATTCCTTGGCCTAATTTGGAAGCCACCTTGACCATTTTGACCATAACTCACGAATTAATAGCACTAGAAATAATAGGTTGACCCAATTGCACACTCTAGGCAATGCATGTTTCACCAACTGGAAGTAAACTAACGTAAATATTCAAGAGTTTACTCAATTAAGTTGAAAAGATTCGATGCGATGGTATGCAACGTTGGTCTATGGTACAAAAATTGGCCTATTAGTGGATACAACGTTGGCCTCTTGCTTTCCCTGCACTAGAACCACTTATTATCTCAATTTTTAATATTTCTGTTGTAGTATTATCTCTGTTTGTTAGCCAATCTTACTTTTAAATTACATTTTCGAAGTCAAATTTTCAAAAAACTATAAATAAATCATTTAAAATAAAGTTCTTTCTTAATTTAGTAACGAAAACAACGCTACCCTATTATTGTGTTATATTTTTACAGTCGCTGCACACAAAATCTTTCTTCCTGTTCGTCCTTTCTGATTCTTACGCAAGCAATGTTGTTGACGTCACTTTATCGGTGTTGTTGACGTCTTTACTGATGGGCCAAGATTTGGGTACATAGTGAAAAAAAAATGTCCTCAATATTCGGCCCACATTCGATTTATAAAATAGTTATTATTCGTTGACAACAAATATACATGATGATACATGGGCTTGTTAGGGGAATATCTGTAAATAAAAAGAAAATCGCGTTACTGTTCCTTTGAATTCCACTAAGAATTTGCATCCTGTGACAGATACGTATTTCGACCTCAACTGTAAGGTCGTCTGCAGTGTCTTGTACTTGACTCGACTCGAGTCGAGTCCAAGACACTGAAGAGACTCGACTCAAGTACAAGACACTGAAGACGACCTTACAGTTGAGGTCGAAATACGTATCTGTCAAAGGATGTAAATTCTTAGTGGAAGTCAAAGGAACAGTACTTAACGCGATTTTCTTTTATTTAAATATACATGTTCAAAATAGCGTCTTTGACCGTCGCATCAAATGTTCACTCATTGAAAAGTCAATTCGGAATGTTCCAGAATCATGCCATTTATGATCATGTGTATAGACTACCCACTAAGCCGAAGAATCATGGCGTCTACAAAAGCTAAACAATGTGACATTTTCATTTAATGTTAATGCTACAAATTGCTAAAATTGAAACGAAAAGTTACAGTTGTTGGTCGCATAGCTTTTCCGATATCCAGTTATGCGTGTTTCTTTGAGTTTTTGATTTACGTTGAGATAGGCCAAACGAGGGGACTTTGCCAACGAAGCATCCCTATATCCTACCTAGAGAAATTTTTAAAAAGATTTTTTGGTATTTCCGGAGAACCCTTCAATAACGAAGGAATTCCAGGACGAAGCGCTGGAATATATTGTAAACGAAGTTCTAGAATTTAAGAAGGAATTCCTAGAGGTGCATTGAAAAAGAAAAAAAAAACATCTGGGAGGAATGTCTGGGGGAATTCAAAAAGAGTCATCCCTGGGTAAATTCCTGGAGAAATGTCTGAAAAATCCCTTAAGGAATTATGGTTAAAATTTCTGATGGAATCCCTACGTAAACTCCAGAAGAAACTGCTGGAAGGATTCCCGAAAGAATCCTTGGAAAATGTTAGGTAACTTCTTGGAGAATTTCATGAGAAATTTCTGGAGAAATTCCCATATCATTTTCTGAAGGAGTTTCCTGGTGAAATACTGGAAGCAACCCTAGGATAAGTCCTAAAAAATCGTTGAAGGAAACCCTTGAGGTATTTCAGGGGATTTTTTAGGGTATCCATTGACATTTATTTTGGAAGAATTCCTGAAGGACTTTCTAAAGGAACACCCTTTATACATCCCTCAAAGAACCTCTGGAGGAGTTCCTGAAGAAATGGATAACTTCATGGAGAAAAACAAAATAATCTCAAAACATATTCCTAAGATAATTGACGGACGCATTTCTGAAGGAATTTTTTGCAGGAGCTGCAGATGGTATTCTTGAAGGATATCATTTATGGACTCCTGAACCAACCCGTGGATGAACTCCCAAAAGATTTCTTGAAGAAAATTGTATAAAGTCTCGTGGATGACTTCTGGCTTCTGTCTGCATTCCTCTAATAAAATTATCTTAAATAATTCCAATGCAAACCACTGTAGAAATGTCTCTAAAAATCTTTGAAGTAATTCAAAAAAGTCTTCAGGTCTTCCTGAAGGCATGCCTGGAGAAATTCTTGGGAGATGAAGGAAGGATTTTTGAAATTCCTGAATGAATCCCTGAATTTCCGAGAGGAATTTCTGAAAGAATCACTAGAGAAATTCCCTGGAGGAATTCCTGCAAAAAAACACCCTAGAGGAGCTCCTGGGGGATTCCCGGCAGGGTTTTCTGAAGGAATATCTGGAGTATTTCTTGATTTTCTCTAAAGGAATTCCCGAGAAATTTCAGAAGAAATTCTTTTGACGAATTCCTGGAAGAATTCGTAGTGGTATTTTGGGAGGAATCCCTTGTGGAATTCCTGGAGGAATCCCTGGAAGGGTTCCTGGATAAATTCTTGGCGGAATTGCTGCAGGAATTCCTGGAGAAATCCCCGAATCAATTCCTGGTGGTATCTCCAAAAGAATCCCTGGAAGAATGCCCGGAGGGATTCCTGAAGAAATTCTCGAAGAAATACCTGGGCATTCCTGGATTTCCTGGAGGAATTCCTAGAATCCTTGGAGGGATCATTAGAAGACTTTAGAATCTTTCCCTGGAGGAATTCTTAGACTGCCGTAATTCTGCAGAGTGACGTAAGCGACTTTGATAGTTTTGGCACATTTTTTGGTTATAATGCATAAAACTCTTGGTTATCCTCTAAGTTTCTTTCTATAGATTATAGATTACGAATAGATCTTGCATACTACAAGCATACCACAGTGTTATTTTTACATCAGATATTTTAAATACTATACCAACAAATGCCGAAATTTTGAATGGCGCTTACGTCACTTTGCAGAATTACGCAGTAGAGCAATCTTTTTAGGTGAAATTCTTGGAATCATGATGTCCTGTAGGAATACCTAGATAAAATCCTGGAGGAATTCCTCCACCATTTTTATTTTTCAATTTTTCATGGAGAATTTCCTGGTGATATTCCTGGAGGATTTGCTGTAGGTGGGATTTTCTGAAGAAATCCCCGGATTACTGAGGAAATCGCAGACGGAATTCCTGGAAAAATCCTTGAGGGATTCCTTGAGGAATGTCTGACTGAATTACTGGATGAATGCTTAGAGAGATACCTGGTGGACTTTTTGGAGGAATTCCTGGAAGCATTCCTGAATGAAATCCTAGAGGATTGCCTGAAGAAATCCCTGAATGAATGTCAAGAGAAAATCTCTGAAGCAATTTCTGGAGGATCTCTCAAATAAACTCTGAGAGGAACTCTTGAAGAAATTGCTGAAGAAAGTCCTGAAGGAATTCCTGGATGCATCCCTGGAGGAATTCATGGAGAAATTTCCGGAGGAATGCCTGGAGGAATTCTAGGATATTTTTTGACGAGTTCCTGGCGGCACCCCCGGAGGAATTCCTGGTGGAATCCTTGGAGGAATCCCAGCAGATATCCAAGGAGGAACCCCTAAAGAGACCCCTTAAGGAACCCCTAGGAGATTCCCTGGCGAAATTCGTGAACACATGCCTGTAGAAATCTCTAGGGGAATTCCTGGAGGAATGCCTGGAGAAATCCTTGGAGACATTCCTTGGATTTCCCAGAGGCATGTCTGCAGAAATTCCCGTAGGAATCCCTGGAGGAATCCTAGGAGGTATCCCAGGAAGATTTTCTCAAGAAATCCCAGGAGGAAGTACTAAAGTAATCGCAGAAGTAATTCTTGGAAAATTCCTGAAGAAGTCCTACGAAAAGTTTGTGGGCGATCGACGAGAGTAACTCCTGTAGTAGTTCCTGGTGGATTTCCTGAAGAAACCTCAGGATGATTCGTGGAGAATCCTTAAAGGATTTTTCATATAATCCCTGGAGTTGTTCCTTACAGAATCCCAGAAAAAAAAATCCAAGTGCATACGTGGAGGAAATCCTGAGGGAATGCCTGGAGGAAGTCATGGAAAAATACCTAAAAAATCTCACAAGGAATCCCGGAAGCAATCCCGTGAAGAATTTCTTAGGAAATTCTACGAGAGCTTTCTTAACGAATTCCTGGAAGAAATTTTGTAGGAATCCCTGAAAAAAAAATCTAATGGAAACCATGCCTGCAGTAATTTCTGGACGAATTATAGAAGAAATCCTTAAATAGACTCCTGAAAGGTTTTTGTACATAATTTTGAAGAAATTTCTGGATTAATTTTTAAATAATGTCTGGTAAAAATTTCTAAACAAATTTCTTGAAAGAAAATCCCCCTGAAATACTTTGAATAATTCCAGATGGATTTTTTTCGAAGGAACATGTAGAGAAATCCCTGAAAAAATCTGGAAGAATACCTGCAGAAATACCTAAAAGGATTTATTTCACTTTTTGGGAATTCATGTAAAAATTCCTGGAGAAATTATCGAAAAAGCACTGGAACAATGTAATGAAATCCTTAGAGGGTATGTGTAAGGAATCTCTGGAGGAGTCCATGATGAACTGCAGGAAGATATGAAAAAAAGTTCCCACCACGATGCTCTGGCCAAATTTTTCGCTCAATCCGTTAACATTCTGGCGGTGCTAAACTCGTTTGAAGTTTGTATGGAAGTTTATATGGAAATTTTTTTTTTTGCATTTTTCTCTTGATGGGCTATAGTTTTTATTAAACCACGTAATGGGTTACATAAAGTCGTAGCTTAGGATACATCGAAAAGCGTTGTCGAAGACCGCAAAGTGATCAGACACTCGTGTAAAAAGCTATAGCCTAGGCAGTACATTCCCGATCACTGAGATGTTATTGTCATTGTTATTCCTTTACGTGATAAATGTTAAACACCACCGCATGATCTGTAGCTGATATCTTTGCCCATAAACTTCGGATTACTTTGCGGTCTTCGACAAAATTGTTTGGCACATATAAGGTCTCAGTTTTACATAATCGGTTATGTGATTTAAGAATCAAAAAGGAGCCCCTCACGAGAACAATGCAAAAAAATATGTTTTTTTTCATATAAAATCCGACAAAAACTTCAAACGAGTTTAGAACCGCCCAAATGTTAACGGATTGAGGTGAAAATTTGAACAGAGCACCATGGCGCAATATAGAACGAAATGAAAAGGGTGCCCATGGAACTTTTTGAGATGTGTTTCTTGGAGCCACGCTAGTTCTCAAGCAACGAAACACAGGGGTTGTCGTCATCAATGTGAAGTTCAAACAGAATATGCAAATTTTCTGTATTATACGAAGAAAATTGATCCTTTGTTGACATTTTTGCACCAAATACTTGATTTGGGTACCCCAAGTGTCTTTTGAATCAAACCAGACCCCAAGGTATTTCGAATCAACTGGTCGATTTCTATTCCCAAAAGATTGAATTTCAGTTGGGCAGGGTTCCGCTTTTTAGGAAACACAACCAATTGATTTTTTGCGGAGCAAACTCGATCCCTAAATCTCTTGCCCAAATGGACAGATTGTTTAAGGAATTTTGCAATAGTCTTTGCAACATTTCTGCATGTGGGCCTTTCAGAGAAGCCACCGCATCATCTGCAAGTTGTCTTAGCGTACATTGTCCTTCCAGACAGCTATCAATGTCTTTCACGTAGATATTATAAAGCAAGGGACTTAAACATGTGCCTTGGGGAAGGCCCATGTAGCTAATTCTGGAATTGTCAATTGTCTGAGATTGAAGCTCATGTGCTTTTCTGACAACAGATTATACAAGAAATATCCAAGGGAACTGAATCCAATTGCTCCTTTTCCGCAAAGGCCAGTTAAATATCTGATGACAGCAACGGTAGACAATCGTTTGTTCCTTTGCCCTTGCGAAACCCAAATTGTGACTTTGAAAGCAATTTATTCGATTCGACCCAATGATCGAGTCGCGATAGGATCATTTTTTTCTAACAATTTCCTTAAACATGATAACATAACAATTGGGGGGTATTTATTAAATATTTATATTGTGCTTCGATTGTTTTCCTTCAGCACATGTTACACTTTTCGATTTGAAGCTGATGCCAGGCCACACTTCGGTGCAAACAAGACAAAATGAAAGGAATTATGAGAAATTCTGAACAATACTTAGAGCACAGATTTCATCTCGTGAGATCTGCCTTGCCCAAGCTTCACTGTAACCTTAATGAAAGCTTTCTTTACCGATGACCATTTTGCATTCGCATATCATGTAACATGTGCAATTATACTCTATGCCCAAGGAGGTCAAGAAAAGATTTTCGGCCAATCGGGAATCGAACCCAACTTCTAGTTCCCTGGAGGCCTGGATTAGTTAGCCTTGTGGATGAAGTTTTGAAGTTTTTTGTACTTTTCTAAGCATAGTGTACACTAAAACACCACTACCCAAGTAACCATATGGCACTATTATTCGCCTTGAGTGCCAAAACAATGGTAGTGTAGAACTGACTTACTCTATATTGGCCGCATAATAGCTCTATAAGGCCAAAAAGGCGAAGTATAGTGCTAATGGTTTATGTAGGTGTTTTTATGCAGATTTAGAAGGTTCCGGAGGTATTTCAGGGGATTTTGAGGGATGCAAAGGGGATTCATGGGATTTACAGGGGTTTAACTCGATAGAATCGTGGGAAGCAAAAAAAAAAAAAGGTTTTCCCTTACGCTACTGGTAAATAAACAAACAAACAGACAAGCAAATAAGAGGTCATTTCAAGATGTTTTAGAGTTATTCGCAGGGTTCTCAGATTGTTCCGGGGTGGAGGGGGGGGGGGGGCATTGAGGTTCAAGGCTTTTTAAGGAGTTTCAAGAGGTTTCAGAAGGGGTTCATTGGGTTTTCAGAAGAGTTTCAGGCGGTCTTATAGTTTTTTTTCGTTTTCGTTTATGTTCGTTTCATTTTTTTTATGTTTAAAAAATTAACATTATTTCTCCCTTGAAATTTTATTAACGAGGCAATAGCCGGAAGAATTATGACAAGAACTGTTTCATAGTTTTTCAAATCCATTTCCCAGAAGTATCCAGGAGGTGTTTTCGCATGCGAGAATTGGCCCTAGAAATGTCAATCCTTGCGTTTTTTTTTAGATATTTTTGAAACATCTGGAACAAATTCAAAACATTTTAAGAAGTATAATATTCTTTATGCAATTCAGTATTATAATTTAAATTTTATATAACTCATTTTGGTATAATAAAGGTAAATTTTTCCAAACTGGTTCATTATGCAACTGAAATGAGTTGCATAATGAAAAATAGTTGTATAATGTTCATAATGCAACTCATTTGAGTTGCATTATGAATATTATGCAACTCAAATGGGTTGCATTATGAAAAACTCATTGCATAAAATTTTGTATGGAACTCGTTGCAAAACTCGATTTTTTCAGCACTTTTCGTATTTATCCAACTCGGCAAGCCTCGTTGGATAAATGTACGACTCGTGCTGAAAAAATCAACTTTTTGCAACTCGTCACATAAATAACTATTACACTTACGTGTACACTATAAAACAAATAACAAAACCAATCGAAAACGAATTTCTTTTAACAAGGTAACCATCGTCTGGCTTTTATTTCACCAGTGTTATCACAATTACACAATCTAATACGTATTCTTTGACAGGAATAAAAAAAATCAACTAGCAGCTATCATTCTACACGCTAAGAAGCACTAAAATAGTCAGACAGTGGCCGCCACCGCACCGGCCTTCAAACTGAACAGTTTGAGAAACTTGTGATAGATATACTCGGACAGGACCGACCTATAGCGGTACACCATAGCTGTTGCTGGGAGTTTGACTCGGCGGCGCTCCGTACTCTCCGCTGATAGACGGGATAGGGCCGCCGATGCCTCCGCTGGGCGCGCCGCTCTCCGGATATGGACCTCCGGCGTTCCCATCCTGTTTCTGTTCGGTTAGTGTTCGGGGGCACGATCAGTAGCAGGTAGGTGAGAAACAAGAGAAACAAGATCAATAGTTTAGAGAGATTGGGCGGTTGCCGAGATCTGTGGGATGTCACCTGCGTTTTGTAGCGGATGAAGTAGACTTCCGGTTTGGAGGGGGGCGTTGGCGCCGGAGTTGGGATGACGATATCCGGTTGCTCTTCCTGCTTTTTGACAAGCACGTAGACAAGGGTCTTTTCTTCGTTTTGCGGTAGGGGTGGGATCACTGGTGGGGCCTGCGAGGGCGGCGATGGGGCCTTGATGAACACGATTTTGTAGTGCTTCTGCGGGGGAGGGACGGTGATGGGCTTCCTGAAAGTTTCGGGATGAATGGTTTATGTTAGAAAATCTGTGACTAATAAGAGAGGTGTACACTGAAGTTTTTTTACGCGGTTTTTTTAACGCGTTATTTCAAAAAAACGTCGTAAAAAACCCCGTTATTTCGTCGTAATAAAACATGTTTTTCAAAAACACGAGCAAAATAGTCAGGATCACATCTAACGTGACTTGACTTTTTTTACGACGTTTTTTGAAACAACGCAGTTTTTTTACGCGGTACCATTACCGTCGTAAAAAAACTTCAGTGTATTAAGATTAAAATTGCCATAATCTAAAATTGAAGACTCGTTAGGGGAAGTTACACAAATGACCCGCCTAAAAAACAGGTTGCAAACTTCCATTCGAGTTGTCGTCGAGGAAGGCGAACTTTCTGATAACTACTCACGAGTGTTTTGTCTGAAAAACATAAAATTCGATAAATGTCAAGTCTCCTTAATTAGCTATTTTGAATTCCCAGAAGCTACGTTCAAAATTTGAGTGAAATCGATTACGGGGCCGCAAGTTTGCGATGTAAGCGTTCAATTAGGAATAATATTCTAGTAGGTGACTACATATCAAACAACTTTGTCGAAGACCACAAAGTGATCCGACTAGGATATCGAATCGAGGTATTTTGGGCACTTTTCCGCTACAGCTTAGTCGAATTCAAACCGATTGATTTGAATTTTGTACATGGCAAGATACTGTGCGATTCTAGATGATGGAAATGAACACTGAAGGCATTACATATTGTTCACGGTGAATTCGTTCCTGTTTATATTATTGCGCTTGTATTTTTTTTTTGTAAAATTGTGAATCCTGTACTTATTTGATGTTTCCATTCATTTTAAACTTCAACTTGTAAATGAAGGGGGTAAGGGGTACTTTTTTTTCGTTTCAGAGAGCGAGTATAGGCGCTTAAGCCTTAGGCATTAGGGCCAGGGCACTCGATGTAAATATCACTGTCCCATCCCAGGAAATTTCGCTGATATGGAGTGTGCGTTAACTATCTTAGCCACGCCTCTCCCACCGATTCAACGTACAAAACTCATTCCCCTAAAAATGAAACGGTTGGTACGGTTGTCCCCGTTTCTTCAATTATCAAATTCAAAAACATGCGTTAATCATGTTATTCATAAGTGGATAACCTGATTGCCGTAAATTTTTGAATTGTTTTCAAACCCTTTAGTCTGCCCAGTGGGCCTGACCGTTTTAATATTTGTGTCGTCTCCCAGCAAGAATGTCAAGTGAAATCCCAAGAAGGATTCCTGCAGGTATCACACTAAGTATTTATGGAGGAGTCCTAGGAGGCAATCCTGAAAGAATCACATCAGGAATCGCTAGTGGAATCTCAGCATGAGCTCCTGGATGAATGTCAAGAGGAGTTCCTGGAGGAGTCCCATAAGCAATTTTCGGAAAAATCCCAGGTTAAAATGTCTATAAAAATTCCTGGAGGAAACACCGAAAGAACTTCTGAAAGAATCCTGGAACGATTGCCTTGAATCATCCCAGCAAGAGATTTTTGGGAGGAATCCCAGGAAAACTTCTTATTAGAATCCCTAGAATAATTCCGAGAGGTATTATAGTAAGAATTTCTGGAGGAGTCCTGGGAGGAATTGCTCAAAGAACCACAGAAAGAATCGCTTGTGGAATCCAGCTGGAATTGCTTCAGGAAGGCCAAGAGATGCTCTTGGAGCAATACCATAAGAAATTTATAGGGAAATCTTTAGATAAAATCTCTTGAATAAAAATTTCTGGAGGAATCACCGGATGAACCTGAGGAAGAATTTTAAGAAAAATCTGTGTAGGAAATCTTAGAAAGATTCTGGGATGTATCATTGTAGAAATTTCAACAGAAATCCTAAGAATGACAGGAGGAAACTATTCAGGAATTTCTAAAGAAACCCCATCAGGAACGTCTGGGGAATCAAAAGAAAAAAATCTTGAAGAAATGCCTGGAGAAATACCTCAAGAAGTCCCTGAAAGAATTGGTAGAAGTATTCTGAAGGAATCCACAGAGAAGGACCTGAAGGAATCACAGGAGAAATTTCTGAAAAAGTCTCAGGATGGTTTCCCGAAAAAAAATCCAGCAAGAATGCCAGGATGAACGCCCAAACTAATCACTAAAATCATTCCTGGGGGTACGGTAGTTAGAATTGCTAAAAGAACCACAGGAGGAGTTATTTGAGAAATCCTTGGAGGAAGGCTAAGAGGAGTTTCTGCAGAAATTCAATGATGAATTTGTGGAGTAATTCTTGGATAAAATCTCTGGAGGATTTTCTGGATGAGTCCTTGAAGGAATCCCTGGAAGAACAACCGAAGGAATTTTCAGAAGGGATCAAGAAAGTCAGGAGAAAGATCTAGAGGAATCCCTAGCAGAATTTCTGAAGAATTACAGTTAGAATTTCTGGAGGAGTTCTAGCAAGAATAGCTGGAAGCACCACAGGAAGAGTGCGTGAGGAATCTCAGCTGGAATTTCTGGAGGAAAACCACAAGGAGCTCCAAAATCACGAGTTCCCAACGGGTGGTCCGCGGCCCCCTACGGGACCGTGAAACCAGTCTAGGGAGGCCACGATATTACAAAAAAAATTGTTGAATTTTTATTTTATTTTGTGCAAATTATACGAACAACTTTGTATACCGCCACCCCTAAAAGCCACAGTTTGAGGAACAAATTTTCAGTATAAAATGCCTTCAGAAGAAACACATTTTTGGCTGTGCCGCTATTTTTCAGCTACAACCTAAGTTTATTTATTTTAATGCTCATAACATCAGTATGCACGAAATGTGACTGTCGAAAAAAAAACGTATCATTGATCATAGAAAATCCCTCCCACAGTACCCAAGCAACACAGAAAACATCTTTGGACATTTTTTTTTTCAAAGATGTATTTTAAGTGTATTATAAGTGATATATAAAACATGTTGTGTTAATTTGCAGTTGTAATTGTGTTGATCAAAAACAAACAACAACAAAAACTATTTTTCTCTGAATCATGTATGAAATATTTTTATATGACAATTATAGAACATAAACATCAAGTTTCTAATTCAATTACAAAAGCAATTGTGTCACAATAACAGAAAGAAGAAGAAAAATGAAAATGCAATGAATGCTCATTTTTTTCCGTTTCTGGGATGCTGTGGTCAATTGAGGACAATGAGTGGTTCAAGGGAACTGAAGTACCAGTTGAATTTCCGAGAATAAACACTCAATCAGCACGTCTTTCATCAACATTTCAGTCCCACATACCTTTTTCCGGGTACCATATCCTTCTATACGAACGCCCCGTCTGAATAGAATCAGCGTACTCAAATCTGGTCAACATCCTGAAGGCCAAAAGGTCTAGGCTGTGGATCTAACTGGTCTGTATGATAAAATTGAGAATCACCGCGCAGCTGGTATTCCGGCCCTTGTGAAAGAGTCAGCATCCAACAGTCGGTACTATTTTAACTCCTCAAGCATATATTCCGGTACTGCTAACACCTGTTGGTTAACGACGGTTACGCAAGCTCAACTATGGCAGGCATGCATTTTACTGGAACCTATTCAAAATGATTCATGCGTTGTCATTTTCACTGCAATCGCGGATTAATTCCGCGAAACTCCTTCGGCCACGACCACCTATAATCCCACAGTCACGGAAAACAAACCTCCATCAGCAGCGTAATTATTTACTATTGGCAATTATTTTGTCAGTTTGACAGATGTAGCCCCGCTGAAAATGTAGCTATAAATAAGTTATTTTGGTGTAGTTATAAGTTTTTGAAAACAAAATTATAACTAGCGTGAAAGTATGTTCGATTGCTGTTATTTCGACGTATTTTTAACGCTCTTCCGTTGTGTATAGCAAAGTTGCTCTCGGGGTGCACTATTGGTGCAACTTTAACGTAATTTTAACTTGTTCTCAAATAAAAACACTTCACTTGCAGAGAAAATGATTGATTATTCAAGGAACGTCATGCAGATTACAGTACTGAACAAATATGTTAATACACAATTTAGAAATATGGTCAATATTTACGTTTCTCTTGCTTGTTTAAACATTGAATTAAGAAAAATGCTTTTTCTTTTTTTAAATACTTGAATTTTACTTGAGTCATAATCAGTAGCTTGCCATAAGCTCAGTTATTGAATAAAGTAAATATTGAAAGGAAACTTTTGAACGTCACTGTAAGCCAAATTTAAAAGTTGCCATGTTGCTCTCATCTCAATTTGGAAAAAATAGACAATTTAGAAAAAAAAAATGCTTCATTTGGTTGATTCAATCTGCATGTTTTAATTCAATGCAGTGGCGGTTGAATTATGGATGAGTAGAATCATATGTTTCACTATAAATCTACAATCGCACATAAAATAGCACTACCCCTGCTGAAAAAAAAACCAATCCATGAATTTGTTTTATAAAATAACATAAATGGTCTTTGCCTTCATCATCTGAAAATAATTTTCCAGCTTGTTGGAGTTGCAAATATAAATATGTATATTTTTTTCTGTCAGTCACTGCGTATCAAATACAGTTGTAATGAGATCATGTTTATATTGCTTTGTTCTAAATAAGGCTCTCGCAAGTTATATAACTATAAAATTTCCTAATTTGAACCTATACATGTGACATGCTATATAACAGTATTCTACACGTTATATTACTAAAAAGCAGCTTAGTTTCAACCAATGAATATAGTTGCATTATTAAAGTGTTTTGCAAGTATCAATTGTTGACAAATAACCTTTTTGCAACTAATTAATGTATAACAGTTGAATGGAAATCAATTATTAGTACTATACGAGTATTGGGATACATCTTGTATAACCTTTAAGATGTTCTGTAAGCGGCCATTTTTTGCGCTGTTTTGAATTTATAAGTATCCCATACGACGTGAATAATACAAGAATAATACAACAGAGTTAGTACGATAAATGAATTTTAAACTCTTATAAAACAATCTGTGTTACTTGGGTAGATTTCTGGCTACGTCACTGTACTTTCCCATGATTCATAACTGGAGAAATCCCTGGATAACATCTCTGCAGGAATTCCTAGACGATTCACCGGAGGAACTTCTATAAGAATGTTCGGAATATTACCATGCATGATCCTAGCAAAAATTCCTGAAGATTTCTCAGGAGAAATCACTGGAGGAACTTCTGGAATAATTCATGGAATACTGCCTTGAATGATCCAAGAATTATTTTCAAGAACTCTTGGTTCTTGAAAATATTTCTGGAGGAATTCTTAGAACTCCGGGAGATTCCTTGTAGGAATTGCTGGAATTTCTACAGGTATCATTAGAAAAACCCCTTCAAGCATGTTGGGGGAATCATAAGTGAAATTCCTTGAAAAAAAATCTGGAGAATCGGTAGAGGTATTCTGAAGGAATTCGTGGAGGAGTCCCTGCCAAAGCAACACACATGTTATAAAAGAATTACGGCAGCGCAAGTTTTGGTTGAATAAAAGTTTATTTGACGTAATCTTAACACAATGCTAGATATACATCAATTTAACTTACATACAACCAAAGCTTGCGCTGCCGTAAACTCTTATATAACATATGTGTTGCTTGGGCGATTGAATCGCAGGAGGCATTTCTGGAGAAATCTCAGTAAGTATGCCAGGAGAATTCCATAGAAGTATTATCGGAAGTATCACAGTTAGAATATTGTACATATTGATTTATTTTAGACCGAAGTCGATATGTGAAATCAAATATCCCCAACAAAAGTTCGCCGAAGTAAAAACGTCGGCATTCTAATTGAAGCGTCGCCGACACAGGCAATTCTTATGCGTCGGCGAACCCCAAATTAGAATGCCGACGCCGAACTTCGCCGAAGTTTTGACTTCCGAAGTTCCAACTTTCTCTCGCATGATCAATATTTAGACGAGTCCAAATAAGAATTACTTGAGGAATCCCAGCTGGAATTTATGGAGGAAGGCGGTAGTAATGGATAAGACGACTCAGTTATACGGTTTCTGTCCAAGGTTTCTGACAGAATGATCTTTATTCTTATTATTATTAGCTTTATTGGGAATTTTCAGCCCGCGGCTGGTTCATCTCTATGATCTTTATTCAAATCAAAACTCATGGCCTGCATACAATTATCTTAGTCTACTAAATTAGCTCGAACACAATAATACTATACATACTAAAAAGGCCAACAGGAGTTCCTGGGAAATCCCAAGAGGAATTCCTGAAGGAACACCTGGATAAAATCTGAGGATGAAGTCCTGCTTAAATCTTTGAAGGAATCTCTACCTAGAACAATCACCACAAGTTCAAAATTCCTGGAGGAGTTCTAGAATGAATTGTAGGAAGAATCGCAGCACGTGTTGCATGAGGAATCCTTGCTAGAACTTCCGGAAGATGGCTAATAGGAGCTCCTGGAGGAACTTCTGGAAGGATCTCAGAAAGATTTTCTTGAATAATTAATCAGGAATTTCTTAAGGAATCCCCATATACATTTCTAGAGGATTCTCTAACAGAATATGGCCAATTCCAATGACCCATTTTTATTCCGGAATCCCTAGCAAATCCCTAAATCAGAAGGATATGTACTCCAAAATTTGGTAGAACAATATTAAAAAACAAAAAAAAAACCAGCTATACTGCCGTGAATCGCAAGTCAGTCCCATCTGCATTTTGGGCAAAATTGAGTTAATGGTAGTTTTCGATCTTTCTTCGGATGGTCTTTCAGCTGTGTGAATAAAATTATATAGTTTGTTCAGTAAAATCGAAAAACAACACCAAGTCAAATTGTCCCATAATGAAAAGTAATCGCAAGTCAGTCCCATTACGAACTTATGTACCCTGCAGTACAAAATCGGACACTGTTTTAGCCAGTTTTATATTTTTCGCAGTTACGTCTTCACGTTTGAAACAATATGTGAAAGTTTCATGATGATCGCAGTAGTATTCAATTTATGGCGATTTTTTGAAATTTCACATAGAAATAGAATTTTAAAACTTCTGAGTCCATTTTCTCAATGCCTACTTTTTACATATGGGACTGACTTGCGATTCACGGCAGTATAGTCAAAAGAGTGTTTTTTCGCACTATCATCAGGAGGGTTGGTAATGACAGGGTTAAAGGAAACGTTAATTTACTGCTATACTGCTTTTCAAATTATTGTTTTTTACTACGCGATGTAATATCGCCCCCTTAATGCTAGAACTAGGTAACTCGTTTTGGAAAGTACGGGTAAAAATGGCTGGTAAAACTTATCCTGCTATAAAACAAACACTTTGTTGGTCTTAAATGAAGCATCATTATGTGCTTTTGTAGTTTCAATCGACAAACTTTTGTTTGTTGTGGTGAACGTTCAGATGTAAACAAATTGCTCGCGATTTCGCAAAACCAGTTACCTAGTTCTAGCATTAAGGGGACGATATTTTTCTCAAATTTTCTGTTGATTTTTTTAATCACGATTTTTTTAAATGAGTTTTATATTTGCAAACTCTGGTTTCTTGCGCCCATGGGTTGCGCGCATGTACAATATTTTTCTCAACAAAACGAGTTTTTTTTTTTAATTTTAACCTTTTTTTTATTCTTTATTGGGCTGCAAAGCGGTGAGTCGATAAGGAGAGCGTCCAACATAGCTCTGGTCCTCACAAGCTCTTACCTCATGCTTCCACGGGTCAAGCGATGACAAAGACCACCAGCTAAGAGTTGTGTGCTTAGCTGGTAGTGCAGCCTGGCCACTGTTGTCCTTCTGACTTCAGCTAGATTGAGGAGGTAGGACCCGAGCGTCTGTTCACCAAGGAGGAGCGGCTCAAACAGCGTCTGTTCTGGCATCCAGCGGCTGAGTAAGAAACGCTGCACCACGCCTAGGTAGATCCAAGGTGGTAGCTCCATCAGCGTGGTCGTTCCAGTGTTGATTGGAACGTTAAACAGAGCTGGCACGATGGCCCTCCGGCGAGACAGAAGTGTTGGCGTAGGCCCAATGAGCCACCCGTAAAAATCCTCATTGCGAATAACATAGGGAAAAAAACGACTCGATACAATCGGCAAAGACCCACGCAACGAAATAAGGACTAAGATTGGAAACTTGGAACATTGAATTGCCGCATCCCCGCAACTTCGACATTGTGGCGTTGCAGGAACTTCGTTGGACTGGACAGAAAGTGTGGAAAAGCGGGCATCGAGCGGCTACCTTCTATCAAAGCTGTAGCACCACCAATGAACTGGGAACAGGATTTATAGTGTTGGGCAAGATGCCATAACGTGTGATCGGGTGGCAGTCGATCAACGCAAGGATGTGCATGTTATATAAGAGTTAAGGGCCGTTTCTTCAACTACAGCATCATCAACGTCCACTGCCCAAACGAAGGGAGACCTGATGACGAGAAAGAAGCGTTCTATGCGCAGTTAGAGCAAACATACGATGGTTGCTCGCCGCGTGACGTGAAAATCGTTGTCGGCGACATGAACGCGCAGGTAGAAAGGGAGGAAATGTACAGACCGGTAATCGGGCGAAACAGCCTACACGCCGTATCGAATGATAACGGCCAGCGATGCGTAAACTTTGCAGCCTCCCGTGGTATGGTAGTCCGAAGCACCTTCTTCCCCCGCAAAGATATCCACAAAGCCACCTGGAGATCACCCGATCATCAGACAGAAAACCAAATCGACCACTTTCTAAACGACGGTAAATTCTTCTCGGATATAACCAATAAAGCCTGTATCCGCAATAATCGGGACACAGAAGTACGCCAATAGCTCTGTTAAGAATCGGTAAAATTGCCCAAATAATTGACTGAGAACTCTTTGGTGTATGTTTATTATTTGTGCCAAATTTCATAAAAATCGATGCATTACTTTTAACTGTGGATGAAAAACAAATTGACGTGGTTTTAAGCATTTTGTACAATCATGACCAATTTTCATTCGCATAGTAGATGGTTCTTTTACGCTACAGTTCAAAGTTCTGTGATGATAATTATGAAATTTCGTGAGCAGTTATGATACTTATAGAGACACTTTCTTGCAAAATTTCATCAACTTTTATCGATTGGATGGAAAGACACTGGTGTTGATAGGGGATAGTGTTAGTGAAAATGTTTCATGTTTTTCATGTGCGATGTTTGCCCATTCATAACTTTTGAATGTCGCTGCCAATTTTTATGAAATTTTCTCAGAAGGTAGTTGATTATGTGTATATTATTCCTACAAAATTTGGTGATTATTGATGTAGTACTTTCAACAATACAATCGAAGCAATAAGGGGTGCTCACTAATTGTTGTCTGAAGGGTTGAAATCACGGTTAGCCCCAACATATGTTTCGACTATAAAATTGTTGATAGTGCATCGATTTTTTTGAAATTTTGCCCATGCAACAAATGTAGATTGAGAGGTTTGTGTTCGAAATTTCAGCCATTTCCTTTGCCAAATTCAAAAGTTACAGCGCTGACAAGCAAAACTTGGGGCTGTACAAAATTCAATGGCGCACATTTTACTCTTTCGTTGCTACAACAAAAAGTACTGCACCGATTCACATGAAATTTTGTAGGTGAAATGAACACATCTGAAGATGTTATTAGACAAAATTTCAGCAATTTTAATGTATCTATTGCAGAGTTACAGATGTGTTTCTGTGTCCCGAATATTGCGGATACAGGCTTTATCCGCACATACCGCAGTGCGAATATAGATTCGGATCACTACTTAGTCACTGTATGCATGCGCTCAAAACTTTCGACACCACGCATCGAAGTCGGACGCCGCGGCTCAACATCGAGAAGTTGCGTAACGTAGAAGTGGCTCAAGACTACGCGCAGCAGTTAGCAGTGGCCCTACCAACGGAAGAGCAGCTTGGCGCAGCTACACTTGAAGATGGCTGGAGGGACATCCGATCCGCCATAGGTAGTACCTCGGCTACAGCACTAGGCTTCGCGACTCCGAATCACAGAAACGACTGGTACGACGGCGAATGTGAACAGTTGAAAAACGAGAAGAATGCAGCATGGGCGAGAATGCTGCAACACCGTTTGAGAGTGAATGAGGCACGTTACAGACAGACGCGGAACAGGCAGAACTCAGTCTTCCGAATGAAGAAGCGCCAGCAGGAAGAATAAGATCGCGAAGCGATGGAAGAGCTGTACCGCGCTAAGGACACACGAAAGTTCTACGAGAAACTAAACCGCTCGCGCAGAGGCTTTGTGCCACAAGCCGACATGTGCCGAGATAATCACGGGAATATTCTCACGAGCGACCCAAGCAACACACATGTTATAATAGAGTTACGACAGCGCAAGTTTTGGTTGTATAGAAGTTTATTTTAAGTAATTCTAACATTGTGTTGAAATAACGTAAAATAAACTTCTATACAACCAAAACTAGCGCTGTCGTAACTTTTATATAACATGTGTGTTACTTGGGGAGCGTGAGGTGGTCGAGAGGTGGCGGTAGCATTACGATGAGCACCTCAATGGCGACGTTGCAAGTACCGAAGGTGGCGTGGTAACAGATCTAGGAGAATGTGCACAGGACGAAAGACTTCCGGCCCCTGACCTCCAAGAGATTGAGGAGGAGGTTGGACGGTTGAAAAACAACAAAGCCGCTGGAGCAGATCAACTACCAAGCGAGCTTCTAAAATACGGAGGAGAAACACTGGTGAGAGCACTACACTGGGTCATTACCAAGATTTGGGAGGAGGAAGTATTACCGGAGGAGTGAATGAAAGGTATCGTGTGTCCCATCTACAAAAAGGGCGACAAGTTGGATTGCGAGAACTATCGCGCGATTACACTACTGAGCGCTGCCTACAAGGTACTCTCTCAAATTTTAAGCCGCCGTCTATCACCGATTGCAAGAGAGTTCGTGGGGCAATATCAGGCTAGATTCATGGGTGAACGCGCTACAACGGACCTGATGTTTGCCATCCGCCATTTGTTGCAGAAATGCCGCGAATACAACGTGCCCACATATCACTAGTTTATCGATTTCGGCGTCAGATTATGCACGAATACGGATTCCCGGATAAACTGATACGATTAATCAAGGCGACGATGGATCGAGTGGTGTGCGTAGTTCGAGTATCAGGGACACTCGAGTCCCTTCGAATCTCGTACATCCGGCTAAAGAGTGAAGCCAGGCGAATCGGATTAGTCATTAATGTGTCGAACACAAAGTATATGATGGCAAAGGGCTCCAGGGAGGAATCACCGCGCCCGCCACCCCGAAATTAATATCGACGGTGATGAAATCGAGGCGGATGAAGAATTCGTGTACTTGGGCTCACTAGTGACCGCCGACAACGACACCAGCAGAGAAATTCAGAGGCGCATTGTGGCAGGAAATCGTGCTTACTTTGGACTCCGCAGAACTCTAACATTGAATAAAGTTCGCCGTTACACGATATTAACTATCTACAAAACGCTGATTAGACCGGTAGTCCTCTATGGGCACGAAACATGGACCCTACGTGAAACATGGAGTTTTCGAACGGAAGGTATTGCGTACCATCTACGAAGGAGTGCAGATGGAAGACGGAACTTGGAGAAGGCGAATGAACCACGAGCAGCATCAGCTGCTGAGAGAACCAACCATCGTCCACACCGCGAAAATCGGGAGGCTACACACCAAAAATTTGTTTCGCCTTCCAGCAAAATAAATTGCTGAAACACCTCCAGCAAATGAAATTTTACTGAAAAATCAGCAATGTTAATGTGGTTTGCTGAATATTCAGCAAGTCGCAATTATTACTGGTTCAACCAGCAAGTCATCTGTCAAACACTTAAAATTTGACGGCATGCCGAAGAGAAAAAATAAATACCGAGCAAGTTCTTCACAGTTCGCCAGGATTTTATGGAGTATTTCGCGAAAGTTTTCAACAATTTGCACATTAAGGTAGGTCAAATCACCCAAAATGTGTTTTTCTACAAGGCAAGTAAGTTCTCCTTCAAATTGTTCTTCCAGATGCAGCTGAATTGTCTCTTCAATGTATTGGGAGCCGGGAGAGGAGACGGCCGAGACAGCTGAAATTACATTATCAATTAAAATGTTTCAACTATAGTAATCTGTACGAGAATTACACGAATATATGATTATAATTCAGAAATTGATTGTGCTGTGCTAGTTTATTTCAAAAACCGAACCCAAAATGAGCTCAAAAGTTTTACTGGTTTTTCAGCAATATAAGCCAAGACGAGAGATGCTGAAGATTGCTGAAAATCCAGCAAAATAACTGTCAAAACGAATTGCTGTAAGTCCAACAAAACAAATTTTGCTGAACGCATTGCTGGAAGTACAGCACACCAAAAATCAGCAAAATTTTGCTGATTTCCAGCACTAAAAATTTGGTGTGTACGGTGGGTGGATCACGTCTTCAGGATGTCGGATAGCAACCCTAAGTGTTCTCGAGAATCATCCGCCCGGTACAAAAAGACGTGGAGCGCAGCGAGCTAGGTGGGTCGACCAAGTGAAGGACGATCTGCGGACTCTACGCAGAGTGCGGACCTGGAGACAAACAGTCATGGACCGAGTGGAATGGAGACGGCTACTATGTACAGCAGAGGCACCCCGGCCTTAGCCTGATCGGTAAGGTAAGCATGTGTGCCATCAGTAATCTCACGCTCCCATATTCATCCTATTCGAAAACAAGCGATTACGGCACAGATTGATTCCATTCTTTTTATTTTCATGAGTGCTCTGCTCACTTCTAACAAAAAATACAAAAATAAAATACAAAACAAACAGCGCTTCAATCCTTTGTTTTTCGTAGGATGAATATGGGAGCCACATGCTTAAGAAGAAAACCAATACCCTAATTGTCATGCATCCGATCGCATTGGTCGCACCGCTCAGATGGTCGATTATTTTTATCTCCATCTGGACTTGGAGGGCAACGCGGGAAATGCGTCGAACCCGTGGGAGATCATGCCGAGCTCTTTGGGGCGTTACCGGGACTTGAAAAATGATACCTGCAGTGATCGAACCAACGTATCAACTTCAGCTGTGGCGGTTATCGTGAAGTGCAAAAGTCTTATGTATGTGTGGCTCTGTTACTTTCTTCGACTAGAAGGTCCGTCTATGCTCTTTTGTCTTATCTTCATGAATATTTCATGCTTCCTTCTCTAGAACCAATTAGCGCTGATAGGCTGCAGCTTTTACCACTCGTGTTTTCGCTCGCTCAATCGCTCGATCCTACAAAAAGCTGAAGTTCTATCAGCTCAAACAAATCGCCTCCCGACAGATCGGAATGCAAACAAAGCTGGGTATGCTAATGGAATATTATACTTAAGAATTTGGTTTCATCACCTGTATGATCGTATCTCACCCTGTTGATCCAATTCTTCCACATGATTTAATGATGTTTCATAATACTTCTTTTTCGTCTCACACCCAATCGCATCATCAACATTAAAGGGCGTTAAAATCCGAACGGTTTCATCCAACCATCATACCATGTAGACAAACTGCAAGAGCTCTTCCAAAATCCCGCCCTCCGGCACACGAGAAAGAAGCTCGCCGCCCCGGGGGCCATTAATCATTTCTGCTCAAAAACCACGAGGGCAACCAGTTTCTTCCTCATGTTGCTATCGTGCCGGGTTAGTGGTTGCATTTTTCTCCAACCTCCAAGATGCATACCACCTATCTGTCTACGCTCTTGGGCGCAGATAATCTGGTCCAAAGTTGTTGAAATCCTCTGCTGCGGTGGCGGCGCATAGATCGTATAAATTCTTCGAGTTGGTTTTATATTACCCCTATACCAACCGATCCACAACGATCGACCTAAAACTAATTAGCATACAAATCAGACCTTGTCTCGATGCGACGCGTGCTTCTTCGCGGTGAAGGCATTTGTTAACCAGTCCGCAAAGTGCAAAGAACTAAAGAGCGAAATTTGTTGGTACAAGAATAAGTTTGCACAAGTTGCGTGAGGAGGGGTATGATCTTCTTTCGACGATAGGGTTTCCCACGTCTTCGCCGAGTAAAGCTTGGTGATGAGACGATAAACTACAAATTGAAATCGATGTCGGTCGGGTGCAAGTGCAACGCCGTCGCTGATAACGAACCCCTTCGGTATCATGTTGAAACAAAACACAGAATAAATCAAGAGATTATAAAAGAATTGCGTTGCTTAATTGAGCTCGGGGGTACCACAACGATCGGGTAGGTATCCCACGCCTCTCGACGCTCTGATCGCGACTGTTGTTTAATTGGATGAGCGCCGATGAGCAAAACGTGGACAACTGTAGCCAATTAGTGGCGGCGCGGTGCATCGCGCTTTAGTTCGTGGAAAAACCACAGCCACGTATTTAAAAGTGTCTCCTAAACCAAAATTAGTGGCCACTCGGTTAGGAAATAAGGTGAATAACACCGTTTGGGCTGGAAAACAATGCAAACCGGTAGGGAAATGGACGAAGACGATCATTTGCATTGCGATGGACCGCTAGATGGTTGGTGTGGTCGACCGATTTCGTTTGAGCAGTGCCTCTGAGGGAGGCCTATTACAAGTTACTGTAGCAACAAAGTAACAGAACTGAGATAGTTTTGCAAAATAATTGTACATTTCGAGTGTCTTTCATTTTCTCTGTTCAATTAACCTGAAAGAAATATAACTGCACTAACTTTTCAAAATTTTCTTTTATGCATGTCCTGTTCAAAATCTCAAGGTGTGCCATTGGGAAGCAAGCAGATATGTGAGCTTTCCTTCTAGAAGCGGTGATCATACTATCGGCACATGTGTCTTTCTTGAATTCGTTGGACATACGGGCTAAAGTGGAAGCCACAATGCTGCGTAGACTTCGACTTCAACGTCGAAGTCGACGCAGTTTCTTTGCGAGTTCTTTCAGTAGTTCCTTCAACATCCACTGCAGAACTTCATTGGAACATCCCTCAGGAGTTTCTTCGAGAAGAGTTCCATCGTTGATTCCTTCAGGAGTTCCATCGGGAATCCGTCTAGGAAGTACTCAAAGAGTTCTATGAGGAGTTCTTCCAGGAATTTCATTGGGAGTTTCTCCAGAAGTTCATTAAGGATTTTTTTTTCCAGGAGTCTCAACATTGGAATTAGTTTTCTGCAACCAAACTTTGGAATTGAATATCCGAATTCGCAGCTGCCGCTGGTTTGCTCAATGTTATCATGGATTTTTTTGCGGAAACTGTGAAATTTCATACGGAAATCTAACTTCATGGTGCGGAGCATTTTATTGTTCTGTTCTTGCCCACTTGTAATAAGCTTAAAATGAATAGCTCAGGTGTACTAATTATGTTTACGAAGAGATTTGTACCCTTGAAATCGTGAGTAGGTGCTAAAGTCGGCCATTGTGGCGGCCATTTTGGGGCTTTAACAAGTCTGTCCTTAAAAATGTTCTGTTTATGGTTAACAACTGAGCAACACATTAATTCAGCTGCTGTTCAGTAAAAAGCACGTGTTTTTCATACTGTACACTGAGTCAAAGTATGATGAAACGAAAACGCTTATTTGACTTGTGAAAACACATTATACAAATATATGTGAAATTTTTTACATGAACTTAACAAGAAGCAGACGAAGGTCTTGTTAAACTATTTTGTAAAGGAATTACTGTTAGCCGAATAAAGTGTTTTAAATTATAGTAAATTACAGTTAAACCACCATAAGTGTAAAATTAGGTTTTAGTCAAAATACACAATAATAAAAAACAAAAATAAGTAAAACCTCCATGAGTCGATATTGAAGGGACCATCGACTCAAGGAAATATCGAGTAGTGGAATAAAAATCCTTTTGGAAGCTTGGGGGACCATCATAGTAACCCAAAAACTATTTTTCAGTGTGAAAATATTTACCTCCATGAGTCGATATCGAGTCAAGGAACATCGACTCATGGAGGTTCGACTGTATCATTGTTTATCCCGATATGAAAGGTTGAACATTGGTTACTTTTTGAATTGATAACAGAACAATTTTAGTTTAGCTATCATTACTATTATAAAGCCACAATTCAGCATGTATGCTTGTTTGCAGCTTGCGATTGTTAGTTGGGTAGTTACTTTGGAAGTTTCTTTAAAAATCTCCCAGGAGCTCTATCGCGAATTCCTCCAGGAGTTTCATCGAGAATTTCCGCAGGGGTTTCATTGGTAATTCATCCAGGAATTCCTTCAAGAATTCATCTGAGAGATCTATTGGGTGTCCCATGGGGCATTCCTTTATCAACTGCTTCGGGAATTCTTCATTGATTTTCTTCGAGAATTTCTGCAACAGTTCTTTAGGAGATGTTCTTGATGTAGTTTCCTTGAGGTTTTTTCGATTCCTCCAAGAGTTCCATCGTTTATCCTTCAGGAATTCCATTGGGAATCCGTCTAGAAATTCCTCAAGAAGTTCTTTCAGGAGTTCCTCCAGGCATTCCATCGGGAATTCTCCTGGAGTCCCATTGTAAATTCCTAGATTTTCTTCATAAATTCCTGCAACAGGTCTTTAGGATATTTCTTAGACAGAATACAAGATTTCCTTTTTAAAGAAAGTTTCTTTGGGAATTCATACAGTAGTTCCTTTAATAATTATGAAAGAAGTTTCTTTAAAAAAAAAAAACCATCGAAGATTGCTCCACAAAATCCAACGAAAGCTCCTGCAGGAGTTTAATTACGATTTTTCCCCAGAGCTTCATTAAGAATAACTCCAGGTGTTCCAATGGAAATTCCTCCAAAAAAATCCATCGAGAATTCCTTCAGGAGTTCCATCGCAAATTCATCCAGTAGCTCCTTCGGGAATTCTTCAAGAAGTTTCTTCTCCAATAAATTCCTTCAATAATTTCTTCAGAATTTCCTCAAGAAATCTCTCAGAAGAATTTTACATTGTAGGGTAGTGGACGTATTTTGGCCCACCCTGGGTTTTTTGTTGCATTTATCATATAATCTCATTTGCCAAGATTTGGTAGAGATTTTCTGATAAATGCAATAAAAAACCCAGGGTGGGCCAAAATACGTCCACTACCCTAACTCTTGGAGGGCATCCAGCACCAAGAGTTCCATCGTGAATTTCTCAGGAGTTCAATTGGTAAATCCTTCAAAAGTTCCATCGGTAAGTTCTTCGGGAATTCATCCAGTAGTTTTAACGAGATTCATTGGCAGTTCCTTCAGAAATTTCTTCGAGATTTTATCCAAGGGTTCCTTCAACAATAACTTCAGAAGTTCCTTGAAAATTCCGTAGTAGTTCTTGGGAGAATTCATGTAAAAGTTCATTTGGAAATTTCTCCAAATGAAAGTTTCTCCGAAGGAAACTCTGATTTGTTTGTTTCTCTGTCTGTGGTGTGTGATTCTTCCATCTGACAACTCTTCGACTCGACATTCTCTCTTTTTTATCTTACCAAAGTTGTTACCGAGTGGCCAGTTATGCAGATTTGTGCATTTATATTCATGGAAAAAGTGTGTGAAGTGAGTTTATGAAATTCATGTCGGCAACCGTGCTGCAGTAAGTAGGAAATAGCTAAAACCAGAGAGCTTGGTGCAGGGATGGCATTCACCATTTGCAGATAGTTACATTCACTTGCTACTATCTCAGTTCAGAAGCATGCTATCGAAAAACAATGTATGGATGAATTTAACCTTGTAATTTTATCTGAAAGTTTGCCAAATAACATTGGGGTCGCAAACGTATACCAAAGTCGTGAGCGAGCTGTGAAAGCAACTCTCCACGCCGTGAATGTAAATTACATTCACGGCGTGGAGAGTTGCTTTCACAGCTCGCTCACGAGTTAAGCATGCGTGTGCGACCCTTATGATATTCGGCAAACTTTCAGATAAAACTACAAGGTAAAAGTCATCCATACATTGCTTTTTGATAGCATGCTTATGAACTGAGATAGTAGCAAGTGAATGTAACTCTTTGCAAATGGTGAATGCCATCCCTGCTTGATGGTCTAGTGGCTACCGCTTCTGATTCATATGCAGAAGGTCCTGGGTTCAATCCCTGGCTCGTCCCTTTCCTCCTACTTTGTTTCTTTCTATCTACTATCTCTCTCACTCTCTCTCTCCTACATATACATCTCATCTATATTCGTATGTTCGTAGTGATCGCTAGAACCAGAAACGGCTTGGAAAAAAGCCGTTTCCCTTCCTTCCAACTTTCATCCCAGCACAGTGTCAATTTATCATATAACGCCTATAAGTTATGCAACCAAGCGGACTGTGCTCCCTATCGCTTTACGTCTGGCATCCTTGCACCAATGCATGATCCATGTGCCAAAAAATAAACATTTTCCCACCAACACACCAACATCCGCATGACCTTGTGAAGGCGCAGAGGATTCAACGGCCTGATGTGGGCAAGCGATTGCAATCATCACTTCTCTCCCCTTCCCCATTGACCTGCAACTTGACGCAGCAGGCGCCATTGTCGCCTATAAATACAAGACCACCAACGCTCACACACTGAAATGCCTGTTAGTCCCAAGCAGCTATCTCATTGGTTCCTTGTTTGAGTGTAGCTGACCTGGCGATACTGGAGTAGAGCAACTGCGGGAGTAGCTCAAGCTCAAGCTCAATAGCTAAAACCAGACAAAACTATTTCTAAGATGTCATAATGTCCACAGCCACAAAACCATTCACCTAGACTATTCTATGTAGAGCATAACCATACACGTACAAGAGAACGTAACCTCTGTAAGTAATAGGGTGAGCCAGAAATCATGAACTGTAAATTAATTTTCAAAAGTTTAGAATCCCTGGAAAAGGTAAAATATATTACCGAAACTGTCGGATGTAGAGACAATATCGTTCTCGCTGCTCTATAGACTGCAAATGCCGAGAATATCACGTTTTCCAGCTAAAGTTTCACAGTCGACAAGCGACCATTTCTTTAGAAGTTTCCTCGAGAATTTCTTGAGGTGTTCCTTCAACAAATACTCCAGAAACTTCCTCAAATTCACCCTGAGGTTCCATCGGATATTCCTCCAAGAGTTCTTTTGAGAATCTCACCAGGAGTTTCTTCGAAAATTTCTCCAGGAGTTCCATCGAGAATTTTCACAAGAGTTTCTTTGTGAATTCCTCCAAGATTTGTTGTGACAATTCCAGGATTTCTTTCGATAATCTCCAAGAGCTGCATTGGGAATTCTTCGGGAAGTTTTATTGAAAATATCTACAGGAATTCAACTAGAACTTCTGTAGGCGAGTTTTTTCCAAGAATTTCATGCATGATTTCTCCAGGAGTTCCCCTTGATAATTTCTCCATGAATTATATCGCGAGTTCTTTTAGGACTTCCTCCATTAATGAATCCAAGAATCTTTTAGAAATTAATTCAGGAGATCCATTGGGAAGTCCTGCAGGTGCTCCATAAGAATTTTTGCAGGAATTTTGTTAATACGTCCAGGCGTTTCTTTGAAAATTTTTACAGAAATTCCAATAAAATTTCCTTCACGATTTCCATTGGCAATACCTCGAAGAATTTCATTGGGATTTTCTCTACGCGTTCCTTCGGGAATTCCAGGAGTCTATTGAGATTCTCTCCGTGAGTTTTATTGGGAATTTCTCCAGGAGTCTCTTTGGCAATACCGACTTATATTTTATTGAAAATTCAGCTCGGAGTTCCATTGGAAATTTCTCCAGGTATACCATTAGCGATTGCTTCAGAAAAAAACATCATGAACGCAGTTCCACTGAGAATTCCCCAAAGAGTAGGATTGGGAATTACTCAAGGAATTCAATCGGCAATCGTTATTGGAATTCGCCGGTATTTCTCCCAGGTCTTATTTTTGAGAAGTTTTATCGAAAATTCTTTAGGAGTTTCATTTTGTAACAATTAATTCTGTTTATCAAGTCAACGGCTTAAGCGCCACCTTCGTTCTCGAAGGACCGTTAACTCATTTGCGAGTACCCCGGCATGAGACTGCCTTTCTCAAGGCAGGTTGAAACAGTTTCTTCAGAATAATGGTTCACTTTAACGCTAACAGAGATCCAAACCTGATGGTATTTCTTTGAGCGGAATTCCAATCTCCAAATTCCCCAAAACGGAATGGTGCAAAGCCGTTCAATCCAAAGAACTAAATTGAATTGATTCTAACAAGTGATGACCGTATCTGGGGAAGTCACAACTAAACTCGAACTAATTTGATTAATTCATTTATTGATTCGAATTCATTAAAAAAACTATTCTACAAAAATGTTGAATTTTTGGAGTTTCACAATCCAAATTCTGAGAATTTTAGTTCAAGTTCGCTCTCAGGTGAAACTAGAGTGTGACGTCACGTTTGGGTTTTAAATTCAAAATTGGGTTTGCCTAAACTGCCGTGAATCGCATATCAGTCCCATCTTTGCTGGATTTCCTATGCAAATGGGACAGATATGCGATTCAGGGCAGTAAATTTACTATACAGGCCCTATTTGGTGAACCATATAATCTGACCTTGTCTTTACAGGCGTAGCTCCCTCGGCGGGTGTTTTGTAGCGTTCATCCGACGACAAGGAGCGGCTTGGAAGGCATGAAACTGCGGCGTTGTGAGATGATCCAAAACCGATTCACTCATGCGTGAGCGTTGGACATCGGGGTGACTGCGTCCCCGGTATTGGTGGAGTCCGAGCTTCGGTTGCTTAGCTCTACGCCTCACGACTTTACGCGACGAGCGAACCCGTGCTTAGCCGGGACAACAACCACGTCGTTTCGAGCAACTGGTTTGGACGGCTCGGGTTGTCCGACAGATTGTTGATTGCGGATCGAGTGGGAGGTGGAAAAATACCACCCTCTGCAGTGGTTCACAATAAGCCTGCACTGGCCGCCCACGTTATTGGGCCACTAACGCCTAAACAACGTAATCCAAGTTTAAACTCCTAATTTGGTTCACCAATGGTTGCACTAGCTTACCTGATAATACGTTTCCTTTTCGTTCACTTTCCACAATTTTCGTTCTAATTCTACGACTCAAAAAATTCAACTCAAAACCTAGGAAAAACTCATTTAAATAATTTAATCTAAATTTAACTCGCGGTTCCTTACTTCGAGTTTAGTTATGAAATAAATTAAAGTTTTCTATTTTAATCTTCAACTTCACACTTTTGAAATTGCCTGATCACTTAGCGAAAATGCATCTGATCACGACTAAGTACTCCACCAGAATAGAAACGCATTCGCGATTCAAAATGGGATTAGCTATTAAATTAAGTCTCAATTGCACCCGAATGCTGTGCAGTTGGGTTTTATCCCCAAGTAACACAACTAGTATTATAATAGTTTAAAATTCACGATTCGTACTTAGTCGGCTGTTCATTTCCTGCATTATTGACTTAATATCGAACACTTATATAAGCAAAACAGCGCAAAAAATGGCGGCTTATAAAACATCTTACAGGTTGTATAAGATGTATCCAAATACACTTATACTACTTCAAATATATGATCAAAACAACTTTTCAATATTGATGAGTTTAAACCGAGTAACTTGTTGATTATATAACTTGCATATAACACATATAACACAATCTCAATTAAAGGTTGAAAATGAGTTATTTCCAAGTGATATAGATATGTAGAAAGCTTTTATAATGCACATTATTGAAATCTTCGTAATGAAGCTATTTGAAAGTAATATAACTTGCAGAATACATATATATTACCGGTCCCGCATGAGACCCGACTGTATTCAAAGCGTGACAACTTCCAGAAAAAAACACGAAAAAAGAACAATGAAGTAACAATTTCTTTTTTCTGGACAAATGCAATTAGCTTCTTTAACATGAAAACTGCCTTTCAAGAAATGAAGCCGATGATTGTTAAATATTTGGATAACAAAGTATCAAATGAGACATATTCAGTGATGTTTCCACTGTTTCACTTGCGCTTTAAGATTTATGGTGAAACTTATGATTCCAGTCATTCATAATTTATGCTCTGTTGATTTGAGTTAAAAAATGTAGCATAATCCTACCACTTGATACTGTTTCGTAGATTTTTTCATAATTCGCACGGAAAAAGTAATATGGCGGATTGTCCATGCAAATTACAGTGCTGTTCAAAATATTTTAAATGCAATTAAAAATTTTATTCATACATAAAATTTGACCCTCGACCCGTCATAAACTGATTTTGCCTCATAATAGAATATTATTAAACTTAAAAGCAGTTTCTTGAACAATGATCAAGGAATATAAGAAAGTAATTTTGGTCCTTACTTTTTTATGAGCTCATATTTTTTTTCGGCACTGTAAATTGAATCATTTTTCTTATAGAATAAAGAGAAACAGAAAATACAAATCAGTTGTGATATAGAACAAGTATAAATTTCATCAAAATTACATCTTGCGAGCAACTATACAACTAACGCTTGTTAAAACATTTATACTTCATTTTATTAACAACTTTTCAACAAACTTACTTATTTGTTTGTTTTGTGATACGCCAAAACAACTATATTATAGCTGTTTGGTTTATCTGTCAAAGTGTCAAAATTAAATAGTAATGTCAAACCATTCTGCTAATGGAGGCGGATAGTTTCTTGAGTTATCGGTGAAATTTAACGGGCACAGTGACGGTTCACGATGATACCCGGTTAGCTCATGTCGGGAACAACCCGATATTGGATGGTTCCTGATTGTGGGGAATTGTACCTAGGAAACGCAACCGGAATAGAATCTTGATGGATTTGGCGATTGTGTTCCGGCTGCAGGTTTTCATTGTATAAACCATTACGCCAGGCACTCTGGCCGGATACTTCTCATATTAGTGAATGTTTTTAGACCCTGTTTGGACAAGGAAGGTAATCGCGGTTGCTGTTTTTAGACGAACTTGGAAAGTGGGATGTTCGGTTCCTTCTGAGAGCTCAGTGCTTTATCGTGTTGGTGATCTTATTGAAACCCGGTCTTTTTTATTTATTATCTAGTTGAATAAGTTGGTTAATTCATGTTTTACTGATGAATTTGTTTGCCGTAGACGGGTTTATCACCACATAGCCTTTGCGGATGAGCGGATGAAACAATAACTGAGTAATCGTAGGATGGTCGCAGTATGGCTCATCAACAAACTCTGAATTAAAACGTAAACATTGATTAGACGGTGATAGATGTTGGATATAAGATTTTTCTACGTATTTTTTCACGCTATACAGCCAAAGATATTTTTTTGCTTTAAGTCAGCAGCCAACAGAAAATAAACTAAAAAATAACACTTGATGTTTTCTGATGCTCTTATAATACGTTTATAAAGCATCTTTTAAAGTTTTTTTCTTCTAAATATGTTTTCTGTGTTACTTGGGTCCTCTTTTAGCATTGGTCAGTTTTGAGAGAGAGATTTCCTTTTATTTTCAAACGCATTTTCAAATAATACCATTAGATTTGGAGGTCACTGGTAAATTGCGCATTAGTACATTCCAATTTAAATATTGCGTCTTAAAATATACTATGATTTTTTATCGCGAGCTTTAGACCTCTCATGCTGAAATATTTCATTTCAAATGAGCTTCCACAGGATGGCGGCGAATGTATATAAAATAGTATGGTCATTCAAGTGTAGCTGTAAGGGTAATGTGCTACACGCCAAAAAAAGGACATTTAGCTTTACGTTTGAATTCAAATGTTTAATTTTATATGTGTAGGAAAATAATATTCTTACAATTTGATATTTCATAATGAATTCCTTTAAAATTTTCTCCACTCGAGAATTCCCACAAGAAATGCTTCAGGAGATCAGTCGGGAATTCTTTCAAGAAATTCTTCGGAAAATTGCACATTGAGCACTGTCGGTAGCTTCTCCAAAAGTTTTATCGTGAGTTGTTTCAGGTGTCCGGAAAATTTTCTGGGAATTTCTCCATTATCTACTTTGGTAATTATTTCTATAAAAACTATTGGAAGATATCTTGAAAAAATTTTTGACAAAAATCAAGATAGTCTTGTCAAAATTATCTCCTGAACAATTTCTTGAAGAAACTCCTCGAGCAACACCCGAAGGAATACCTAGAGAAATTCCCTATGGTATACCTGAAAAAAAAAAAAAATCCGACGGAATTCTTGGAGAAACTCGCGCAGGAATTTCTGAACGAAGAATTCCTTTAGTAATTCCCGTAGAAACACTGTTCCGATGTTATTCCTGGAAGAATTTTTAAAAGAACTCCTTGGGGAAGTCTCAAAGGTTTTTTTTTGGAAAACACTATGGAGGTATTCCCAAAAGAAGACCTGGAAGAATTTCCGATGGTGCTCCTGGAGGAGCTTTCGAAAAACAGCTAGTGGAGTTCTCGAAATAACTCATGGAGAAATTCACGAAGAAACTCCAGCAGTAATTTCCGAAGGAACTCCAACAAAAATTCCCGAAGGAACATTATTAGGGGAAACATGATGGAAAGAACACCTAAAGAAATTATCGGAAGAATTCCTCATGAATCTTTTTTTGTCTGTATTAACGAGATTTTTAGCCCTAGGCTAGTTCATCTCAGGACCCACGCTTTACTTCCCTTCCGAAGGAAGAACTCACATTTTGCGAGTTTGTTGGGAGTGGGATTCGATCCCAGGTCCTCGGCGTGATAGTCAAGTGCTCTATCACATCAGGTCCGTTCCAAACCTCATGAATCTACCAAAGGAACTCCAACAGGAATCCCTCAACCAATTTCCGCAGGAGCTCTCGCCCGAAAGACCCATTAGAGGTATTCCCGGATGAAATATCGATGCAATTCCTAAGGTAATTCCCGAAAAGCACCTCGAGAAATTTCTACAGTAATTCCTGGAGGAATACCCAAATGATTGTTTTTATTTGTGAATTTTAACTACGCCAATTCTTCAAACGCATCCGAAGGAAGTCCTAGAGCAATTCCCAAATGATCTCCTAGATTCCTGGAGGATTTTTTTTAAATTTCTTTGTATTTGTGAATTTTAACTTAAGCTAATTCTTCATACATTCCTGGAGGATCTCCTGGAGCACCTCCCGATGGAACTACTACAGAAATTCCTGACGAGCACCTGTAGAAATTTCCGATTGATACCTGGAGGAATTCCCGAAGGAACACCTGATGGAATTTTCAATGAAATCCCGAAGGAAATCCTGGGGAAATTCTCGTAGGAATACCTTTAGGAATTACCAAAGGAATACCTTTAGGAATGTCCGAAAGAATACCTCCAGGAATTCTCGATGCACTCCTGGAGGAATTCCAGAAAGAACTCCTGGAGAAACTCCCTATGGAACTCCTAAAGGAAATCCCGAAGGAGCACATGGAGGAATTTCCGATGGATCCTGGAGAAATTCCTGAAGGAACATCTGAAGCATTTCTCAAAAAAAAACCTGAATTAATCCACCTTTGGTGAACAGAACCCTTCTTACACTTATTAAAATTATTGTTGAACTTCTGGAATAAAAAATCTCGAAGAAATTGCTGGAGGAATTCCCGAAGGAACTTTCATTTATAAAAACTCGATGGACCTCCATTAGGAACTCCCAAAAGAACACCTGCAGAAATTTCCTTGAAAGAGCCCCACAAGTACCCGAAAGAACAACTAAAATGTTCTAAATGTTCTAAAAACAACTCCACGAGAAATTGTCAAAGAAATTATCTGAGCAATTCCTGCAGCTACTCTTGACTGAATTAGCGATGAAACTCTTGAAGGATGTTCTGATGAAATTTCTGGAGAAACTTCTGAAACCATTGCCGAAGAAAATCTTCGGGGAATTCTCTAAGAAACTCCTTGAAGCACTTTGTAAGGAATCCATCCTGTAGAGATTTCTAGAGAAATCTACTGAAAATGTTATGAACGAAATCTTGGAGAGATTTCTTAATATTGTACACCTAATTTCCTGGAGAAATCTCTGAAACATTTTTAGAAGATTTTATCTCGGAATTTTCAAGGAGCTCCTTGAAAGGTTTTCCGTACACATCCTTAGAGAAATTTCTGCAGGAATTCATAGACAAATTTCTGTAGAAACTTCTGAGAGAATTTAGTAGGAAATTCATGAAGAAATTTCTCAAGCAATCCATGCAAGATATTCTTCAAGATTTCTTTGTGGTATTTCTGGTGAAATTTATTGCGCAATCACTAAATAAAATTGCCAAATTTGTCATTGGAGGATTTTTGAAAGAATCCGTGATGAAATTACTGTAAGTGTTTCCGAGAAATGGAGAATGGGCGAAAATGTATTGGGTGTGAAGTTGTGGTCCATCCCATGTACACTGATATCTCAACTCATCTGAAAGGTCTCAACGAAACAAGAAAATGTTTAACCATCCTTTTGCATTACGTTGGCAGCAGCTCCCTGACCCTTTTTTCCCTTATTTCCCTTATGCCAAAGGAGCGTTAAAAAGAGATTTACATTCTATATACCTGGAGAAAAAAGGTACAGTAAAACTGTTTTGGGGTTTGTATGGTACCGTAAAACGGAGTATCTTTGATAATGCGGGTAACTTTGATAGTGCGACAGGCATTGTATAGTTTATTTTATAATTATGATTTCTTCAGTCATTTAAGAAAAAGGCAAACGTAGATCAATTCTATACATATGCAAGTTTGTCTTAGACGTATTTTCATGAAAACCTAATTTATATACAACTTTTTGAGGAAACAATAAAAATTGTTGATATTTTTGTCATTCGTCAATCCCTTCAAACAATCTGCTATACGACTTCGTTTCAACTATTTTTTTCAATCACTGGCCTCTTATTCTCGAACGATCCATCATAGTAGATTCCAAATCTGGCCTTGGATGTTTTAACGAAGTGTGTTGTTACGAAATGAAAGTAGTTACGTAAAAATTGGGAAAAATCTCCATACACCGATAAACGCCTAAAAGTATGCAATGGCATTGTATTTTTCATGTCATTAAATCTGTGTTGTTCAAAATTTGTTGATAAAACATTCAACAACTACTAAAAAAACCACCATGAATATCATGTAATCATATGTTGATGTACCACTAAAGATATATTTTTATATATATTAGGAAAATTAGCTGAAAGTTATCAAAGTTACCCCGTTTTACGGTATTATCTAATTGAGAAGCTTTTTTTTTCGATAGTATGATCAGTAGACCTGTTCACTTTTTTTGACCTACCCGTGTCACATCAAATTGTCAATCCACATGCAAAAACAAGTCTTCAGTCCAAAATTGAGCCAAATTGATAAAGGTTTAGAGGTGTATCAAATCGATTTTGTGTTTTTTCGAGCATTTTCACGAAAATGTACTCCAATATCCAGAAAATTGCTTCGAAAAGGTACAGAAAACACCGTTAAAATATAGTTGGAACAATACTCTACAACTTTGCCGAAGACACTACGGTGTTTAAATAGCTTATTTCAAAGTTATTCAACAATTTTCGTTAAAAAATCGCGAAAAAATACAATATTTTTACGGTTTTTCATGTAAAAGTCATGTAAATTTACATTGTTTTAAGTGACTAATTTCTTTAGCTATTGCTCCTATGTGTTACGAACATTTCGTCCATACATCATTTTAGTGTAGGGATTCGTTTTCATTGACTAATTATCAAAAGTATGTCACGTTGATACTAAAAATTGCATAGAGTTGCCAGCACAAAATTAAACAAAGTTACCCATGATTAAAACGTCATTACATTTCTTTGTCGCATCTGCATCAGTTTCAATTTGGTGTAGATGGTTGAGCATGAGACTGCCGATTCGAAGATTCAAGGTTCGAGCCCTGGAATAGGATTTTTTGCGTCTCGATCCAGCTATAAGTTAATGAGACTACACTCTGCATCTCATTGCAATTTGGCATCATAGCCTTGTTTCGAAACCGTAGAGAGCATAGTAAGAATGAAGTTACCCTTTATCGTGTAGTTGTGTAGCTTGTGGCTAGATAGATGCAAGTAATCTCCACCGTTGTATGATAAATTTTGCATCCAGAAGCAGTTCCATCATCGTATTGAATTATTTTAGCTAAATTAATCGGTATCAAACAATAGAAATACACTAGAACTCTAATGGCGCTGTAGTCACTTTTCTCAATTAATTATTTCAATAACTTGAATTGCAATAATTCACTATTTTCAAGTGTCCTTCTTGTAGAGGATCTTTTGTTTTGGTAAACAAAATTAACTTGACACTTCTAGTACCGCTGCTGACACTGTGAGGGCGTGGCAAACTAGATGTTAGTCACACGAACAGTCGCGACAATGAACTTCTGTGGCTAGTTATTCTACTTATCAAACAGATCTCCAATATTTACTCCAGCTGATCTCGTCGACACCATTTCTTGTCAACAAGTAAACTAAATATCTAGCTAGTCCTGGAATGGACTTAATTGGCAGGTCCCGATCATCATTATTTGGGAGATTGCGTGTAACTCATGGGCCATGGCTCATGGCAGATTCATCATCCTAACTGCTACAAAGAAAGAAAAAAAAGTTTATTATGTATTTGAGCTTGAACCTGGGACCTTCTGATCCGCAGGCTCGATCCTTATCATCTGCGCCATTTCTGATACTTGAATCGAAAGGCATTAGAATACGATGGCATGACGTCTTAATCATGGGTAACTTTGTTTCAATTCGTGCTGGTGTAACGACCCTAAGTCGTTATCACCCTTACTAATAAGGTAGAAAAAAGTTATCAATTTGATGACAGTACCATGGGGGGGGGGGGGGGGGGGGGGGAAGGGAAATAAAGTACATCTTTTTGTACACTGGCAACTCTACGCGATTTTTAGCATCAACGTGACATACTTTTGATAATTAGTCATTGAAAACGAATTCCTACACAAAAACGATGTATGGACGAAATGTTCGTTACACAAAGGAGAAATAGCTAATTAATTTAGTCACGTAAAATAATGTAAAACTACTTGACTTTTATATGTAAAATCGTAAAAATATCGTGTTTTTTCGTGATTTTTCAACTAAAATTATTGAATAGCTTCGAAATACGCAATTTAAACACCGTAGTATCTTCGGCAAAGTTGTAGAGTATTCTACTAACTATATCCTAACGGTTTTTTCAGCACCCTTTCGGAGCAAATTTCTGGATTTATGAGTAAATTTCTGTGAAAACGGTTAAAAAAACACAAAATCGATTTGATACACCTTTAAATCTTTATCAATTTGGCTCAATTTTGGACTGAAGACTTGTTTTTGCATGTGGGTTGATAATTTGATGTGTCACGGAGAATCGGAGAAAAAAAGTTTCAAAGTGAACAGGCCTAATGATCAGGTATATGGAAGCCGTGGTTGTTTTTTCATTATTATTATTATTATTATATTTTATTAAAGACACTTTACCAAAAAAGTTGGCATTCGTGTCCAGGGGGTTGTTTTTTCAGTTTTGAGAATTTTCATCCCATAGAGACTTTTTCTTGTTTTGCGAAACGACCTACACAGGCGGTGGCTATCAGCATCACTGATCACATGGCGACCGTGACACCCAAAGGAACTTTGAAATAAATTTAGAATATAAAAGGTAATTGAGTTGCATTGAGTTTATATACTACCAAATACAAAATACCCAAACGTCAATAAGTTATGACATTTTTATATTTTTTTTTACAATGGACAACCGAAGTTGCTCTTTTGGTGACCAAAAAATCAAATTATAGTCAAGTTTGTTACACTACCATAAACAAACACGATACAGACTATCTATTATACAGGATCGCCTTGTCTTCTCTGAGCTCTAATAAAGATGCAACCAACAAAAGCACCGAAAAGAGAACCTGAAGATAACTTATAATGTCCATGTACCCGCAAGCGATGAATTAGGAATTTAGCGCATAAGCACGTTCCATTGAAAATCAAATCGGAGATGTGCCATTCGGCGTGAGGACAACAAAAGACACAGCCCATCAACAGATCTTCCCGTATACGTATAGTTGTCCATTAGTGATCAGCCCTCCGCACATTGCAGTCCATCCATCCAACAAGCAACCAGCCAGCAGCAGATGAGTAGACGACTTTTTCGATGATGCTGTGCCGTAATACCTACACACGGACTGGGTTAGCAACGAAAAGCCTTTGGGCGATGCCACCACAACAGTACGGACGACAACGGCGACGGTTTCAGTTCAAAGAAGGTCAAGTGGATCACTGTGTGACCCTCCCGCGATCAGGGGGTCATCGATTTTAATGCTTTTACATAATCGCGCGCGGTATGTATGCTGGGACCTTCTTCGGTGTACTGCACCGCACCGTGTGCATGCGTGCGTTGTGACAAATGGTATGAGCTTGTGGGTGCAAATAATGCCATGTGGCGGAATTTGTTTCATCGTACTTACCGAGTGGTAGGGACCTCATCCTCCGGTGGTGGAACGTGCACGTAGACGTGCTTGTGGATGATGGGGGCCTGCGAGGGTGGGCCGTACTCGGAGGTCGCTGAGCCGTAGCTGTTGACGGATATGGACGGTGGCAGGGGAGGTGGTCCATAACTGTAGCCGCCGTTCGGAGGTTCGGGTCGAGATGGAGGATATGGGCCACCGGGACCTCCTCCACCGCCACGGATGGGAGGCTCTGGGCGGGCTTCCAGGAGGGAAGGTGTGAGCGATGTGAACTGTGGAGAGGGAAAGTGATTGATGAGATGAATTCAAATATTAATATGGAATCATTATGATATTTTACACATAAACATCTAATTTTGAATACCGAGTACGGTCTTGACGAAAGTAGAACAGCTGATTTTTGCTCCCCTTGCCCCTTTGTATCATTTTTGTATGAAAACCATTTGTATGAAAAACATTTTGTACGGATCACGGCATAGTTTTATGAGAATTTACAATTTTAGGCAATTTTAGAGCAGCTAGTATGACTCTGTATTCAAAAAATCATGTCTCAAAAACTGAAAAAAACATACATCTGTTTTTTTTTAATGTTACGCCAGATTTCCTGAATTTTCTGATAAAAATATAAAACCAGGGTATCCCTTTGGTCCCGAGACCATGAAAACACGAGAAAACTAAAATAAATGCATATTTTTTTGCCTAAACACAATTTGGCCCCTTCAACGTATTTTTTTTAAAAAACTACACAATTCAATAGCTTTCAAAAGGTCAACTGATTTCAAAGGTATGACTTTTTGAAAATTCTTAGTTTCTCAAAACCTTGATTTTAAGGACCACTTATCTGAAGATTGGTCACCCTAAGACGAAATAAAAAAAATACGGGTCTAATCATTTTCGATGAACTACAAACCCACCAAGTTTTACGTTATATGGAGTTGCACCATATCGTTTTTCTATGCAATGGTTTGATACTAATCATCCTAAAATTGCTTCACCCTGGAATCATAAAACGTGTTGATTTTCAAGATTCAGAACTCGCTTCCCGTGGGGCAATGGTTGGCTATAAAAAGGTATCCTAGCTTTAACAATTTGGGCTTAAACATGGTTTTAAGTGCTTGCTAATTATTTCAAGCGAAAAAGCTGTAATTTATTTTCATATATTACCTTTAGTTAATTGCTTAGTTACCCCAGTGCATTTCAGCATCACTGGGGCAAGTGAGACCTATGAGAGTAAACAAACACAATGTCATAGTTTGATCTCACTTTCTTCAGCTTAAGTCAAAATTTACACAAAAGTGAAGTAAAAATCGGCGTCTCAATTAATCAATCGTTGAGTGATACTTAATTACTTGAATTTTGATGATGAAGATTTTTAAATTGGTGAGGTCTGGGGTAAAACATATTTTTCTAGAAACCATCTTTTTTATACATTTTCGTCTATTATTCTATTATTTTTCGTTTTTCACTGCAAAATGAGTTTTTCTTAGTGTTAAGGAATCGTCCATAAAGTATAAAAAAATAGGAATTTGACCTATTCAAATTTCACGATTTAAAAACTATTTATTTAATGATCGAATTGAGGGAAACATAACATCTGTAAATCTTTACAAAAAATCTTTTGGTGAGATTCATCAACTATCTAATATGAAAAGCAAGTTTTCAAATCTTCCGTCATTGACCTTTATGACGCTTTTTGTGTAAAACAATCAATTGGTTTTGTACGAGCTGCTAGTGTTAAGCCAACTTTTTCTCTCACGAATTCGTTATTATAGTGTTACGTAATTTATGCACGGTACCACAAAACTCTTCCAACACAAATCTCTGAACATAGTTTTTCGTATGAGATATTTATACTTATGCTACCTTACAAGCAGCAACTAGATTATGTGTACAAACATTCCGAATAGGTCCCACTTGCCCCGTGAAACGGAGTAAATAAATGAAGATCTGCTACACTTTTCTTTATATGCATAATATATAGAATTTAAAAATTTTGAAACAATGCATTAAGTTAACAAGTTAACATGAAGAAATATACTAACAATGTCTTTTAGAACCATTGAAATTATAATTTTTTTTTATGTTTAGAATTTTTTGGCATGAAAAAATTAAATTAGCACTTTTTTAGGTCCCACTTGCCCCGGGGTACCTTACCTACACAATAGTGGAATGAGCTATTTTTAATACCTCAAAGGCCGACTAATACCTTTTTTGATGCATTCTATAAAAAGTTACAGCTTTTTGAACTTTTTAAAGAGAAAAACAAAATACCTATCCCAAACATTTTGGCAACCCCTTCTATTTTTTGTCGGTGACTAAATACTGGTGCTGTAATTGGTCGTAATCATCCCATGACGATGAACAAGTAGGTCATCGTCAAAAAATTAAACAAGCGCTCGCACACTTCGTCATGTCATTTCGCAATAATCAAGTGTCATGACGGAAACTTCCATGTTGTTTTGAAATTAGGATTTTCACCTTGTCCAATCAAATTTAAGCTAGCCGTTGAATTTAACCCTCTAATAACCAAACCCCCCCCCCCCCCCCCCTTAGACGGGGTATAGTTTGAGCATTTTTGTAATTTTTGTTTCGTGGAAAATCAAAAAAATTATATTTTTGGCTGATATTTGGGACTGTTTTGTACATCTCAAAATGGTTTTGGTGTATTTTAAAGCGTTTTTACATTTTTTTAAATCATTAAAAAATTGATGTTTTAGTCATCTTCTAGAAGTCATTGTTTATTTTGTTCTGAATCGCTACAATTAACACATTTTTTAATTTTTCCCAAATAATTCTATCCTAGTTTTATAGTTTGAGGGAATCGAATACTCTAAAATTATTTTCCTTGAAATTTCAAGGAAAATAAAATTTTCTGTGAAAACAATTTAAAATAAAAATATTTCAACAATAATCATAAAATCATAAAAATGATGAAAACTCAAAAAATCCGTACCCCAAATAGGCTTCCAAAAAAATATAAAACTGTGGAGATGTTCAAAAATAAAAATTAGAAAAAGCATAAACTGAAATTCGCGAAATCGAGAATTAAAAAGAATCATCTTCCAAAACATGTTTAAATCGATTTTAGATGACGAAAAGACCGAAAAATGAGCGAATATTGTTAGACTCTCTTGGTCATCGTCTTCCGATTCGATGACATTGAGACAGGCACTTCTGTAAAAATAACGTGACGACTAGTGTTGACACTGACGCTTTTCAAGCCTGCTGAAGGGCGAACACGGAATTATTGCAACACAGTTAGTTTACTTCAAAGTTTCATGTATTTATCGGATATAAACAAGAATTGCAGAGGAGTTTCACATGTGTAGGGGAGACTGGGGAGACTTGATCCCTTTTTCTTAATTTGCCTCTAACATTAAGAAAAAACACAAAACTAGATCCATTTTTCGTACAGAATGGCAGGTAAACATCTATTGCAAGTTTATACACAACAGAAGGACTTTAAATTATTGTTAAATTTTTCAAAATTGTGTTTTTATGGAGGCATGTCTTATGATGTATTTTTCAAAATGGGTCACAATTGATTCCCTTTTGAGTACATGTTTAATTTAAAGGGAAAATAACTCCAGAAGCTTCCTGTTCATTTCTTTTTCAAGTTTTCTTACATTTTTGATAAATATGGTGTATTTGAAATTATAAGATTTCCTTAAATTGTTAAGGATATGCCGTATTTTGAAAATGGGGAGACTTGATCCCCCTTTTAATGGTGTGTAATAAAATAATAATTGTCTTACACGTTTCATCATTGAATATAGTAGATTTCCGAGTAAATAGAAGCTTCCAAATAGAATTTTATTTTTCACATATATAATGTGTGTGTAATCCTCGAGGGATCAAGTCTCCCCATGTCACTGTTGTATACAGTAAGCTACATTAATTGAAATATATATTAAACAACCTTATTTGGATCAATACGTTTGATAGTATTTTATTTATACTATGTGCTGTGAAATTTTGACACGATTTGGTTCAATTTTCACGAAGTTATTGAGATTTTTCGGAATCGCCTAAAAGATTTCTGAAGGACTGAAAACAAACCATCAGCCATTAAAAAATAATGCAATACACAATTAAAATCAATTGTAGCCAAAACATTGTCGTCTGTCCAGATGTTGTTTTGGAAATAATATGCTAGAAGAAACTGTTTTTGATTCCGAGAAAATATGGGGGGAAAAAGTCTCCCCAGGGATCAAGTCTTCTCAGTCTCCCCCGTTAACCTCAATTTACATACATTTAATTGTTACTGGTTGTTTGGTAGAATTCACGACACTTTCGCTATGCGCACCATTCATAAGCGCTTGTACAGTCGTATCCGGTACCTTTTTCTCATTTTTTAGCCACTTCCTACGCATGTCGCTTGCATCCTTAACTTTCTCCTTGGTCTTTCTGAGTTCCTGCTTCATCATGGCTCAATAAGTTTCGATTGGGCGTAGTTCAGGGCAGCTCGGTGGATTCATGTCCTTTGGGACAAAATGCACCGAATTCACCTCATACCATAGTTGCACACTTTTAGAATAATGGCATGAGTTTTCATTGTGCTGCTAGCTGCTTCAAAAATGGAAAGAGACGTTTTTGGAGGCATTCAGTCTTGCAAATTTCACCATTTATGGTGCCTGTTGTGACGAAAATTTTACTTCGCTTTCCACAGGTGCAGATGGCCTGCCAAATAAGGTATTTCGAAGAAAATTTCGACATTTTTTTCTTTTTAAAACGATCATACACTTCGAACTCATCATTTCCGGTGTAAAACTCTTGTCCCTGCATTTGCTGGAAGTCAGCTTTGACATATGTTTCGTCATCCATCACACAACAACGGAGATGCTGACCTCCGTGTAGAGCTTCCTTGCACGGGTTTTGGCAACAGTTTGCTGCCGTTCATCGCGGTTTGGGAAGTTTTGAACCTTATATGTATGTAATCCAGCTCTTGTCTTAACCTTCTGAACGTAAGTTTGTGAAACGCCGACCTTTTTGGCGACATCACGTGTAGAAATGTTCGGATTTCGGCTGGAATGACCATTAATCTTCCTCTCCGTCTTCTTACATGTTGCTCCCGGTTTTCGTCCTGCTCCGCGCTTGTGATCCGTAGTCAACCTCTCATTGAACCTTTTTAACACCCTTGAGAACGATGAAATGCTAATTTTCAGCATTTTTCCCAAGTCAAGATGGGACAGTACCGGATTTTGCAAGTGAGCGTACATTTTTTTTACGCGTCTCCACTTGACTCACTTCCATCTTTGCTGCAAGATACCACACAACTTCGCAATTCACAGGATGTAAACAATACACTTCAAAGAGGAACTGTGCAAAATTTGGTTATTTTCTGCCCAGTGGGAAAAAAGTTACAGCCAGTTGCAAGTGTTGCAATAATTTCGTGTTCGCCCTTTAAATATTTTCCAATACCAGGATAAACCGATCAATACCTTGCCTTGCACAGTGTTCGAAATCGATGATTTTGCGATCAAAATTAAATAACTTTTTTTAGGTTAGTTCTAGAGGTTTGGCGTGTTCTACAAAGTTTTTTTGCATGTTAAAAGGCGTCTTTTGATAAAATGTAATAAATGATTAATCCCCCTAGAAGTGAGATAAAAATTTTATTTTGTTGAAATATTTTTTTAGAGATTTGACGTCTTCGGCAAAGTTGTAGCCCATGATAAGAGAACAAAAATCGTAGAACATGTCAAAGCTCCATCTCTTACGGTTTTCGAGATATGGAGCGTTTTGTGCGAAGTACCCCTAAAACTAGTTTTTTCAGTTTAGCTTCAGCAGGTAAAATCCTACAGTTTTGTGACCTTCTACAAACTTGTTCAGGACGTCAAAATACACATTTCTTCCAAAGATATCAAGTCATTATATCTTTAAACAAAAAAGTTATAGGCAAATTTATCATATTTTAAGGTGTACTTTCACCTTAAGTAACTATTTCCGGCGCAAAATGGCGCAGATGGCTCAGTCGGTAGTTGAAAGATTAGACTTTTTACTACCGCTTGGGGGTGGAAACCCTCGTGGGCAATAGTGGGAAAGGTGGTTTAAATACATGACAAAAACTAATTATTTTGCCTGTAATACAAGAAAAATAAATAAAAAATTAATAATTTAGGATCCCGCAGTAATTTTTACTGCATTGCGTAATTTCCACCAATATTTTACAATATTTTTGAGCATGATTTATTTATTTATTTACTTAAATTAGCGATACTTTACGCCAAAGGTGCATTCGTGTCGTTTTTTAGCATTGTTTTTACCTAACAGAATATTTTATTCATGCTTTTGAATTCATTTTGTTTACTATCTGATGATCAGGCAATTTCTGATAAAGTTACTTTAAAATTACCTATTTGAAGTTTTTTTGGGGCAATATTCAAGTTATGTAGCGCTAGAAATAGGAAGAAGGAAATATTAAACAGTTCAAGATGTGCAACAAAACACAGAGTAGAATTTTTTTTTCATGTATTTATATTTATATTTGTATTTATGCTTTTTCGGTAATCTACGAGTTTGACTTACACCTGGGAAGCAATTGAAATATATCAGATATAAATCAATAAAATACAGGGTGTGAGAAATAATGCGATGGTTTTTTTTTTATTTCAAATATTATTTTTAATCTCTTGACGTTAACCAATTACATGTTTTGACGTCCCATCGTCTGCATCATGAGTTGATTGAAGTATTTTTCATATTTTTAACAGTACTTTTCACAAAAATCGAGTTGAAAATATTTTTTTTTATCGAATTGATCATTTGATATAAAAAGATCTGCTTTATTTTCACCTGAGACATTTTCACCAGAAAATCGTCAAAATATGTATTGAAGAATGTAAAATCACAACTACCTTAATAAGAAGAGCAAAGGTATTTATCAAAACGCATTTGATATTCTAACCACCGTAGCCATTCAATTGTATGACTATTGGGTAGAGGGTAGGTAGTCATTCGTTTGGGCATAGATATGTTGTCATAAGTTTGAAGAAATTCAATACTTTTATTTAGAACTAGCTTTAGTTATAACTCTCGGGAACAATATTTTGTCCTTATGTTTCAATTTTTAGTGATAAAAACTCACTGGTTTTTGTAAAAACGTTGTAAAATATTGCCGGAAGAAACACAGTGCAGTAAAAATTACTGTGGGCTTCTTAATTATTTTTTTTTTAAATTTATTTTTCTTGTATTATAGGCAAAATAATTAGTTTTTGTCATGTATTTAAACCACCTTTCCCACTATTGTCCACGAGGGTTTCCATCCCCAAGTGATAGTAAAAAGTCTAATCTTTCAACTACCGATTGAGCCATCTGCGCCATTTTGCGCCGGAAATAGTTACTTAAGGTGAAAGTACACCTTAAAATATGACAAATTTGCCTATAGCTTTTTTGTTTTAAGATATAATGACTTGACATCTTCGGAAGAAATGTGTATTTTGACGTCCTGAACAAGTTTGTAGAAGGTCACAATACTGTAGGATTTTATCTGTTGAAGCTACACTGAAAAAACTAGTTTTAGGGGTACTTCGCACAAAACGCTCCATATCTCAAAAACCGTAAGAAATAGAGCTTTGACATGTTCTACGATTTTTGTTCTCTTATTATGGGCTACAACTTTGCCAAAGACGCCAAACCTCTAAAAAAATATTTCGAAAAAATAAAATTTTTATCTCACTTCTAGGGGGATTAATCATTTATTACATTTTATCAAAAGACGCCTTTTAGCATGCAGAAAAACTTTGTAGAACACGCCAATTCTCTAGAACCAACCTAAAAAAAGTTATTTAATTTTGATCGCAAAATCAACGATTTCGAACACTGTGCCTTGGTATGATACCTGACTTTGGTATGCTGCAGTTATGTGTCAGTTATTTGTTTCTGCTCGGGTCGGGTTCCTGTCGTAATCATTAAATTTTGCATCAATTTTAATATTTTTTTGCAATTTCTCATAGTAACAGGCTGTTTTACCCTTGGTTTTACCTCATGCCAATCTGCCAGGAAAAGGCCTACTTTCCCACACTAAATTAGCAGTGCTGTAATCATTCATTACAGCACTGATTCGCGTTGCGTAATGAACCATTACAGCACTGTTTTCAGTTTTGATCAAATTCTTGATGGTTTCTGAACGCAGGTTTGAAAAAATGTGACATCTGCACAGTATAACCTGCTATGATCAGATTTTCTTAAACATGACTATGCACATCAGTGTGCAGTTTGGTGAACAATTTTTGATAAAAACTATCCTGAAGTGGTAGTTTATGAAATTGCAAAAAAAAAAACGTTGTACGTTACTCGGTGCAAAACTCGATTTTTACAGCACTCGTCGTAATTATCCAACTCGGCAAGCCTCGTTGGATAAATGTACGACTCGTGCTGTAAAAATCTTCATTCTGCATCTTGATGCGTGAACTACTATTTCCTAACCAAGTTTGGAGTGGGCGTATGAAGAAAAGGCCATTTTCTTCTTTCAAAACTTGAAACGGATTTTGTATTCAAAGCCCCTTCCTAGCAGGAACGAATAACTGTCCCATAACTGCAGTCTGCAGCATACCAAAGTCAGGTGTCATACTAAGACGACGTATTGGTTGGTTACCCAGGTATTGGAAATAAATGAAGGTAGACACGTTGCAACACGAAGTTAAGAAAAGGATTTCAATACAATTTTAAAAATTAGCCTTGACAAAAAGATGGCTCGATAATAATACGTTAATCCACTGTTTCATCTTACCCCACCCGTTTTAACTTGCCCCGGTGTACCTGATTTTGGTATTTTTTAGGTATTTATAAAATACGACGAATTACTGGTTTGGTGTTGAGGACTGCTTGAGGTATTATTTAATTATGGAAAAATCACTATTTGTATGAAAAATTACCGATTATTATTTAGGTATTGCCAAACCTGATGTCATTATTTACGCGTTATGCTCAGAATACACACCAGTTATTATTTTAGGTATTTTATACTTCTTATGCAGGACTTCCTAATCAAGGTTGTTAACCGATAAATTATCGACAGTTAACTTAACGCAAACTCGATAACGATAAAGGTTGCTCGATAATCTCTCGATAACGATAACCAAACGATGAATCAACGCGAAGATCAACGTACCTTCGATAATTTTGCGATAAATCTAGTTGCCCTAGTGACGGCATCAACAACGGTTCAGATCGCGAAGAAAATTTTCTGGAGACGTTATCGAGTCGATAATTTCAACAGTTAACTGTATCGCCGATGACGAATCCGTCTGAAGACATTATCGTTATCGACGATAAACGATAACAGACGTTAACTTTATCGGCGATAACGATAATTTATCGATTAACAACCTTGTTCCTAATACCTCATCCAAGTTGTAAGTATTCGGTTTTCCATAGCTGAGTTTGGTATTCTTCAGCTATTTTTTCCTGCTCGGGCTTGGGCAATGACCGGTACTTTCCGCCGTTATTCAGTCAATTCCAAACTAGTTGACTTGAAATTTTGCACACGCCTAGATACGATACGTATCTCATCGTGTTCCAAAAATTGTGTCAAATGGTTCAAAATTAGCTAAGTTATAGCAGAAAAGTGCCCAAATGGAAACCCTGCCGAGATGGTTCCACTTCTCTAATTGAAAAAAAAAACACTGAAAGAAAAAAATACATCGCGCATCTATGTTAGATGTGTTATGATTCAAATTTTCCAAAAACCTTACTGTTAGAGTAGAAAGTAGGATTGCAAGTTGCGACTGGATGATTGTTGAGTTTCTGGAGTTTTCGACTCTGATTCTAACAAATTGCGTTGATTAATTTTCTATCATCGCCAACGTTTCGGTCCGGCTATTGTACCATCAGCAGTGTGACACATTTCCAAAACAATCACACGGCTGTTGTATAAGTCGACAATCATTCAGTCAAATCTTACTATACCTTTAATTTTCGTTTTTCACTGATTTTCAAAACAAGAAAGTAAGAACGGATTTTTATATTATCGATACCAGACAGCTGGCTGGGAATCAAATCCATGAACATCCGCTAATGAAGTGAACGTGTGACCACTTGCATCACGGGTTCTGGCATGCAAATGCTCTTAAACTATCTTACAAGCTTTTTTTTATTATTTAAATGACTGGCCCGCATTATCATTTAAATAATAAACAAAAGCTTCTTACAAAATCAAGCTATGGAGGGGAGCTGGTGAGATGGTTACAGCACGTGACTATCACGCCGAGGACCCGGGATCGAATCCCACTTCCGATAAACTTGCAAAATGTGAGCTCTTCCTCCGGAAGGGAAGTAAAGCGTAAGTCCCGAGTTGAACTAGCATAGGCTGAAAATCTTGTTAATACAGATTAAACAAATCAAGCTACATCAAAAACTTGAAGGCCCCGGGGCTCTTAAGAATTGTTGTGTTGAGTTCTAAATGTCTCTTAGAGCTTTTTCGTCTTGGCCAACCGACCTCTACAAACGTGTCCTAGACCAGCGAGGTTACATCCAGAAAGACGAACATACCGTCTCCAAAGGGTTGAAGCTTAAGCCAGGGTGAAGAAATCGGCCCTTAGGCAGCTTGAAAGCTGCTTAAAAAACTCCTCAGAACTTTATGTAGCTCGAAGTCATTCGTGTGCAGATCCATATAGGGCCGATTTATTTACAACTGTAAAGGCGTGGGCTTACGGCATGACTGATGATGACGGGATCGATTCTCGATCGGCCCAGGAACTTTTTTGTAAAGGAAATTGCCTTGACTTTCTTGGGCATAGAGAATCTTCGTGCCTGCCACACGGATATATCACGTGCAAAATATCCATCGACAGAGCAAGCACTCAGTTAAAACTTTGTCAAATAAATCAAAGCAAAGCTTTAAAAAATATTTTCAGCAGCAGATGATCACAGGTATCGTTAAACGGGTATGTGATATACCCATACAGGTGGAGCAGTAAACACGTGGTAATTCTATAAAACTAGCAAGAGTTTGCTTTCCGATTGGTCTGGCAAATTTTCATAATAAAATATCAATTGAACTCTTAGGTATTATAGGTAATTTTTCAATCAAACGGCTGTTTTTGGTCAGTCCAGTCGAGTCTACACATATACAGCTATTCAATAAAAGAATCCTAGACAAGTATAGAATAGAACACTTGCATAATTTTTGTTGTCACTGCAGCTTACTTGCAGCACATCAGAGAGAATCTATCACAAGCATAAAAGCGACCAGGCCTCCCGAGCAGGAATGAATAACTGGCACATAACTGGAGCATACCAAAGTCAGGTATCATACCAAGACAAGGTATTGGTCGGTTATCCAGGTATTGAAAATAACTTATTTCGGTATTTTGTAGGTATTGATAAAATACCTCAACGAGGTATTGGTTTGGTGTTGAGGACTGCTTGAGGTATTATTCAGCTATGGGAAAATAGCTATTTATATGGAAAAATCGCCGATTATTATTTAGGTATTGCCATACCTGAAGTCATTATTCGCGCGTTATGCACGGAATACACACCAGTTATTATTTTAGGTATTTTACCTCTTATGCAGGGCTACTTAATACCTCATTCAGGTTGCAGGTATTCGGTTTTCCATACCTGAGTTAGGTATTCTTCAGCTATTTTCTCCTGCTCGGGCTACTGTGCAGCGTTATAATAAATCCTGTAGACATCAATGCTCTACTTGGGTCTACATTGAAGCCATACATCGGGGAAATTTCATACCAACCAATCAGTTTTAAATAAGCATAATACGTTAAAACTGTATGGAGTGACGTTGGTAAGAAGGTAAATGTCACTCCTTGGTCTCAGGAATGGCCTGCTCCTCAGTGTGAGTGCAAGTGTGCGCGGTTTTAATATGAAAAAAAGCTGCACTGTGCACATTTTCAGTGTGGAATGTCATCCTTGCTTGGTTTATAGATTCCTGAGATGGGGCACAGGTATTAGCCCGTATGTCCTGCCATAGGCGCCTTTACTCGCTCTCTGGAATGCCACAAAATCAAATCCCTCCCCAATTACACACGATGCGATATCCGATGCACCGCAACTGCATCGTTTCAAGTTGGGACAAACCTATGTCGCATTGGGTGGATTGTCGCAACAAATGGAGGTAATAGTAATAGTAATAGTATTTTATTGAAAACGGTGGAGGTTGCGACATTGCCATTATTGTTGCGCGATGGTTGAATATTGATTCACTGAGCTGTTTCTCTGTCACATGATTTTCCAAGTGTTTCACGCATAAAACAACAATCCGGAGAACAAATTTATAAGAGAAAATTATATTATCTTATCCAATTTTTCACCGACAGAATACTTTAAACCAACGCTATCTTCAGTAAATACTTTTCACATTCACGAGCCCCGCAAGACTCAGTACGTGGTTGCAGGTAGAAACAGGAGCATGACTGATGGTGTAACGTAGAGAGGATGAGCTAGTGATTGAGGAGAACCTGCTTGAGAACCTATTAATTCACGAACACTTGTGATCGTGATCCAAAAATTTTCCGTCAGTTGAAAGGGAATAAGCCACATCAATGCTGGGAATAAGGCTTCTTTCAGATTACATAATATTAAAACGTATTCTCCACGTAGTTTACTATCCTGCATTGATTATATCCCAGATACAGAATTAAATCCATAAATCCTCTACAGTGATCTTCTTCAGTATTTGAAATCAACACTAATTGTATCATAAGAATTTATTTCACAGTCCATTAAAGTCCATTGAATTCACTCACCACTGTCACAATTCCCAGAAATCTGACGATCATTTTTCTAATTCTGCAATTACACACTTTTAATTCACAAAAAGAACGAAAGTCCTCAACTGTTCTAACGTCACTCCACACTCTCCACCGCAATTTGTCCCGCCGCAGGTTCACACTTTGTTTAACCGTTTCGCTTTAATCCAACCGCTAACACCGCTAGTACAACACTAAACTGGGGTGGAAAATAATGATCTGATTTATATATGGAAAAAAAAGTGTACCGCGCGCCGCAACTAAAACTACAATTGCTATATTAGTTAGTAGACGTACCAGATCTACCACCCACCGCACCGTTTCCCTCGACCTCACCAGCAAACACCAGCAGCTGAGGAGGTCTCTGCCTGCACAGACCCCCCTGGCCGCTTCGTGTGACTCATGCGGGCCCGCACCAAGAAGCAAAATACCTACAACGGAACGGACGGAAAAGCACACCTCCGAGACCGAGACGAAGAAGACGGGGTTCAAATGAAAATGAAAATCAGACGGAGAAGCGCACGATGAGGAAAAACGGTGGAAAAAGGTTTTCGGAACCGTTGTGCACCATAAACGAGTGAAAAGTAATGTTTTTTTTAGAGCATGTGATCAAGGATGTGACCTTTTCAATTTCAATTTAATTTTGCCCATGTATGAGTTTCTATTTATTTTTTTTTTCAGTTTTGCAATATTCTTCGCCTAAATTTTGAACATATAAAAAGAAACCTAATTTTCTTTTTAAAAATAGAACTTGTTGGATTTAAATGATGTCTTCGAAAATGTTTTAGGATATTTGAAGCACTTTCATAAAAAATACACTGAGAGAAATATTCATCGTGGGTCTATGTTAAATGCCATATGATTTCAATTTTTCAAAAACATTACCCTCGGATTTTTTTTATTATTTTTCTATAGAAATCTAACTTCTTATTTCAAAATTCGTATCGCAGTATCCCAGGGTGGTTAATTGCTTCTATTTTATTTCGTTTTTTCTTCTATTGAAAAAAATCAAACGGAAACAATTTTTGAGGTTTTTATGTTAAAAATAGATTCTACTACAAGTTTCAATGAAAAAACTATACATTTTTTTCCTATATCCTATATGCTCAAGTTACAGCAGATTCAAAAGAATACAAATATTATGAAAAAAAATACCTTGTAAAATGTTAATCAAGAGTAGTTTCAGTACTGAGCACCCTTGGTGGAGCAGAGGGCCGAATAGAAAGATCTCCATCCTAGGCGATTGCCAGCAATCGCTTTGACCTGTGGCCAGGAGCCTCTGGGTCTGCCTCTGCTGGGTTCCAAGCTAACGCTTGTTTGCAGATTTCGTTTCCGCCCCTACGTAGAGTGTGGCCGACCCACTGCAACTTTCGCTTCCGAATTTCTGTCGCTATCGGCTTTTGATGACATCGACGATAGAGCTCCACATTGGAGATCCAATTGTGAGGCCACAATGCACGAGTTTTGTACCGCAGGCATCTATTGATGAAGACCTGCAGCTGTTTAGTGTTTTCCGATGATACACATCAAGTTTCACTAGCGTACAGTAGCACCGCTTTCACGTTCGAGTTGAAAATTTAGGTGCGTTGACTTATCTGATTAGTTTTCCATACATTTCGCAAAGGCAGCCCTCGCCTTCTTGATCTGTGCACTTATGTCGATCTTAGTGCCAGCATCATTGCCATTTGGCTACCGTCTACCCCCGTTGGTTTGAACGACACCTCATGCAAACCATCGGGGTTCATTTTTAATTTGAACTTCTAGGAATCGTGGGTATTTAAAAACACTAATTGTAACCCTTTTTGCTGTTTTGTTTTGATTCTGCGTTCCGTTTCACCCTGTTCCATGAACAGAATGACGTTTGAACCATTTTTAGTTTGAACGATCTGCAGATAAGCGGGGGTCAAATTAAAAAGTGTTCAGATTAGATGCGGTCAAACCAACGAGGGTAGACGGTACCAAGATATTGAAAGCTTTCAACATTCTCCACTGCTTGCCCAGCTACTGTTAAGCTGGAAGGGTTGACCATATTAACATTAAACGATTTGATCTTGTCCTGATGGTGAGACCTGCCACCGAGGAGCGATCGGCAAGATCATCGAGCATGCTCTGCATATCAGAGCGCTGTTGAGCTAGAGAGCAACGTGATCAGCCAATTCGAAGCCATTTAGGGTTCATTCAAATATTACGTAACACAAAATTTGACAGTTTAAGACCCCCTCCCTCCCCCCACGTAACAACACTTGTATGGGAAATTTTGAAATTTTGTATGAAGCGTAACACGGCGCTAGACCCCCTCCCTTCCCTCTTAGCGTTACGTAATATTTGAACGAGCCCTTAGGTGCTCCATGATAATAAGCTGCCACAGCAACCCACAATTTGATTCACGACCAGGATCTCGTCCATTACGATGAGGAACAGCAGCGGTGACAGTATACATCAATAACTCACTGCAGCAACGACCCAGATGGGATCGAACAAGATACCGTTGTTCAGCACTCTGCACGAAAATGCCTTGTGCTGTGCTTCAATGAGGCCAATGATTTTCTCCGGGACACCCTTGCGCCTGAGGGCTCCCCACATGTTTTCATTATTAAGACGTTCGTCACACGGGATCGTCAATCTTCTCCTGTTTCAGGTTAAGGACCACTTTTCAGAGGACTTTGAGAAAGATGCACAACAACATGATACCCCGTCAATTATCGCATACAGCCAGGTCACCCTTTTTGGGCACCTTTACTAAGACGCCTTGCATCCAGTCTACCAAAAATGTCGCTATTTCCCATACGTTGCAGAATAATTGAAGAAGTAGTTGTGTTGTACTACGGGGTCAGCTTTGAGCATCTCAGCTGATATGTGATCGACCCCTGGGCCCAGTTTGATTTCATGCTACAGATGGCTGTTTCTATCTACTGCACTGATGAAGCTTCGGTGTTGACACAGGTAATGCGTGGAACCCTTGGCGGATCATGCTGAGGTGTTGGTGGCGTGGCCGACACTTGAAAAAGGTTTCCAAAGTACTCAAACCAGCAGCATTTCAACTGGTCAGTCGAGTCGGTCAGTAACTGTCCACACGTGTCTTTCATGGGCATCGTAGCATTCATCTTGGTCCCACTAAGGCAACGTGAGACATCGTAGACGAGACGAGTGTCGCCGGTGTTTGCGGCTTTCTCGCCTTCGTCGGCTAGGGAGTCCGCCCACGCTCTTTTTTCCCGTCTACATGAGCGTTTCACTTTCTTCTCGAGAGCCGAATAGCGCTGACGGGCTACGGCTTTGGCTCCTCGTGTTTTCGCTCGCTCTATCGCGGCTTTGGCGTTCCTTCGCTCCTCTATCTTCGTCCAGGTAACATCTGTGATCCACTGCTTTCTTCGGGTGCGTAGCTCACTCAAATTATTCTCGCCGGAGGCGATGAAGGCGTTCTTGATGGCGCACCATTGATCTTCTACGCTTCCACTTACTGGAATATTCGAAGCACAGTTCCCTAGCTCCTCGACGAAAGACCTTTTCACCGCAGCGTCTTCCTGTCGGAGTGTGTTGAACCGGCGCCCGATTTTCTCCTCCTGTCGATGGATCCTAGCAATGCGCAGTCGGATCTCGCCGATTAGGAGATGATGGTCAGACGCAGTGTCGGCGCTACGTTTGTTCCGCTTATCAAGAAGGCTCCGTCTCCATTTTTGGCTGATGCAGATGTGGTCGATTTGATTTTCCGTAACGCCATCACGGGAAACTCATGTCAATTTGTGCACTGGTCGATGAGGAAAGAGCGATCCCCTAATCACCACAAAACTCTGCAAACAGCTCTCCGTTTTCGCTCATTTCTCCGAGACCATTTCGTCCCATGGCGTGCTCATAGTCCGAGTTGTCGAAACCAACCTTCGCGTTGAAGTCGCCCATGAGGATCTTGATATCACCTTTCGGAATCTTGTCCACGACAGCATTCAGTTGACTGTAAAAGTTCTCTTTGTCTTACAATTCGGAATCATCGTTTGGCGCGTAACATTGGACCATGGTAAGGTTTCGTGTTCTGAATCTGCCTACAATTATCTTCTGATTAATAGGTTACCACTTCATGAGCGCAGCGTGGGCGTGAGCGCTGAGCAGAAAACCAACTCCACGGTGGCGAGGAGCGTGTTCACCTCGTAAACCAGAGCATAATAGTATTTAACCCGACGCCAATCTGTGTTCTCTAAAGTTCGGACTTCGCTCAGTCTTAGGATCTCAAGCTTCATACGGCATGCCTCATTGGCTAGTTGTGCCAGGTCAACCTGCTGGGCTAGGGTTAATGCATTCCTAGTTCCAATTCTTGTCCGTTGTTTCGCGCTAAAAGTCGTTGCCGTTGAATCTGTTCGTAATCTTTTATTTTCGGTATTATTATTTGGTTTGATTGGCTTTTATCGGTGAATTGTAATGAAACTCGCATGTATTTCTTGTGCGTAACGCGTTTCGGCTTACTACGCTTCAGCCATCATCAGACGCCTAAAACAAACATTTATTGAACATTTTCACAATTTTCGTACAAAAAAGACAATTACAATGTACACTTACAACATGCTGATCCAGACCGAACAGCTTGGCTGGTCAAAATTAAACTAAATTAACTCCCCTTTTTTCCCGCATCCTTATCAACGTTCAACATCGCCCGTTTCGTCATTAGCTTCGTCATCGTTTGTGTTCGGTCGTCTTCCCATTCGTGTATTGGATCGTGCAGGTAGTCGGGTCAATAGTCCATTGTATGTGGAATTAAAGTTGCCACACTCACGTTGTAGATTGACCGTTTGTTTTTCTCCCATCTTTTTAATGTGGAATACCTCTGCGATAATCCTGGTCTCCGGGTCCTCAATGCGTTCTAGCACTGCTGTTTTCTCGAAGTCGAACGAATGCCCTTCTTCCATATTGTGCACAGCTAAGCCAGATTTCGGATTCCGTTTTTTGCAGTCGTTTTTGTGCTCGGCCATCCTCACCTCCAGCATTCGTTTCGTCTGGCCCACGTATACCTTCCCGTCGTTCGCGCCGCATGGTATGGAATACACCACATTTCTCTGCTTCCCTGGTGGTATTGGGTCCTTCATCTTGCTAAAGATTTTGTGTTTTATTTTGTTTTGGGGTCTGGACGCTAATACCACGTCATTGCGCCGCAGTATTTTCCTTAATTTTTCGCTCAAGCATGGTACATAGGGAGCAGACACATACTTTGCGTGTTGATCTGGTCCGGTTTCCGCGTCCAGTGAGTTGTAATGCTTGTGGACGCGTTGTTTTCTCACCCTGTGCACGAACCACGTTGGGTAATTGTTCTTCGCCAGGATCCGCGTGGCTTGGTTCAGAGCTTCTTCTCGTTTCTCGCCGCACGACAATTTTATTGCGCGATCTATTAGCGCGATCGCGGTGTTTTGCTTGTGCTGGAACGGACTTTTGGATGTGAAATCCAAATATCTTCCGTTGGCTTGTTTGGGAAGCCAGGATGTTGTTATTTTATTATTTTCTCGTTCCAACATCATGTCGAGAAATTTGATTTTCGCATCAACTTCTTCTTCCACCGTGAATTGCAAACGTTCGTGAAACTCGTTGAATACTTCCACGATCGTTTGAATTTGGTCTTTTCTGGCTACGCAAAAGCAGTCGTCCACATAACGCTTGTATACTCTCATGCGTATTTGCTTCTCCTCCAGTTTCACCATGCACTCCTGTTCCAACTTTTCCATGACGATATTTGCAATCACCGGGGATAGTGGTGATCCCATTGGAACGCCAAACGTTTGCGCGTAAACGTTGGCTTGGTAGACGAAAAAAGTTGATTCTAGGACCACCTTTACTGCATCGACGAAGCTATCTTTATCGATGTTCGTGTGTTGTTCTATTTCGGGCCACCTTTCCAACAGACACCTCAGTGCGTAGTCCACTGGTACGTTCGTGTAGAGCGAGACCACATCCAGCGAAAACAATACCTCTTCTTCACTTGTCTGGACTCCTGTGATTTCTTCTGCAAAATCGAAGCTGTTGCGTACGTGGAAAACTGTTTTTCCAACCACTTTTCCGATTACGTCCGCCAGGAATCGAGCCATGTTGTATGTTGCCGATCCTATAGTTGACACCACCGGCCGGAGCGGACGGTTCTCTTTGTGAATCTTTGGTAATCCGTAGATTCTTGGTGGGTTGCAGCTCGAATCTTTTAATCTCCGTTGTGTGCGGAAATCAATGTAGCCCTTTCTGTGCCATTCATCGATAAAACTGTTCATTTTCTTGAGAACTCTGTTCGTCGGATTCGTAGTCATCCTTTTGTACGTGGTTCCGTCGTTGAGAAGATCCTGCATCTTGGTTTGGTACTCGTTTAGATCCATGATGACCGTTTTGCTCCCCTTATCCGCTTTTGTTACCACCAGGTTTGGATTTTCTTTCAAAAACTTCCTACTTTTGGAAACTTCCTTCTGGATCCACTCCTCTGGTGGGTGGCGAGGTTGTCGATGATAGTGGATATGGTTTATCATCGCGTTGGACACTTCCGACCTGATTTCATCCGCATTTTCTTTTCTCTGAATGCTTTTCTCGATGCTCGCAACCAACTCCACGTATGGAACATCCCCTTTGTCTTCTATGTTGAAATTTGGGCCCAGCATGAGTGTTCGTTCCACATAGTCCGGGATTTCCACAGTCGTAGTGTTCACTATCCATTCAGCTTCGTTGTTCATTTGCATTACCTGCCTTGTTTTCATACTGGATACTTTCCGTCTCTCTCTCGCTCTAACCTTCTCGAAGATCGTAGCAGTTTTCTCTTTCACCATCTTGCGTATCCTTTCTGCGTCGGGTTGATCGAAGTCTTCGTCTATCTTACGGTTCATGTTCTGCTTCGTTTGTCTCAAGCTAGCCATTGTACGTTTCGTATCGGAGATCAATAGGCTCAGAAGACGGATACGGTGCTTGAACATGATCTTCTCAAGTTCTCGCTTCGACGCTTCGTTGTCTATTTTTATGTCGTTTCTGATCTTGAGACACGGTGGAACCATTTTACACCTTCTGCAGTTCAGGAGAAACTTGATTCGGTTGTTCGACCTCGCTAGGCGGCTCGACACTTTCAGAAAGCGCCAGATAAAGCGCCGGCTATTTTCTCCATACTTGTTCGAGATTTCGTTCACTAACAACATGTTTTCTTTGCCAACTAACTTCTATCGGTTGAAGATAATCACCGTGGACCTTTACTATTATTTGGTTTGATTGGCTTTTATCGGTGAATTGTAATGAAACTCGCATGTATTTCTTGTGCGTAACGCGTTTCGGCTTACTACGCTTCAGCCATCATCAGACGCCTAAAACAAACATTTATTGAACATTTTCACAATTTTCGTACAAAAAAGACAATTACAATGTACACTTACAACATGCTGATCCAGACCGAACAGCTTGGCTGGTCAAAATTAAACTAAATTAACTCCCCTTTTTTCCCGCATCCTTATCAACGTTCAACATCGCCCGTTTCGTCATTAGCTTCGTCATCGTTTGTGTTCGGTCGTCTTCTCATTCGTGTATTGGATCGTGCAGGTAGTCGGGTCAATAGTCCATTGTATGTGGAATTAAAGTTGCCACACTCACGTTGTAGATTGACCGTTTGTTTTTCTCCCATCTTTTTAATGTGGAATACCTCTGCGATAATCCTGGTCTCCGGGTCCTCAATGCGTTCTAGCACTGCTGTTTTCTCGAAGTCGAACGAATGCCCTTCTTCCATATTGTGCACAGCTAAGCCAGATTTCGGATTCCGTTTTTTGCAGTCGTTTTTGTGCTCGGCCATCCTCACCTCCAGCATTCGTTTCGTCTGGCCCACGTATACCTTCCCGTCGTTCGCGCCGCATGGTATGGAATACACCACATTTCTCTGCTTCCCTGGTGGTATTGGGTCCTTCATCTTGCTAAAGATTTTGTGTTTTATTTTGTTTTGGGGTCTGGACGCTAATACCACGTCATTGCGCCGCAGTATTTTCCTCAATTTTTCGCTCAAGCATGGTACATAGGGAGCAGACACATACTTTGCGTGTTGATCTGGTCCGGTTTCCGCGTCCAGTGAGTTGTAATGCTTGTGGACGCGTTGTTTTCTCACCCTGTGCACGAACCACGTTGGGTAATTGTTCTTCGCCAGGATCCGCGTGGCTTGGTTCAGAGCTTCTTCTCGTTTCTCGCCGCACGACAATTTTATTGCGCGATCTATTAGCGCGATCGCGGTGTTTTGCTTCTGCTGGAACGGACTTTTGGATGTGAAATCCAAATATCTTCCGTTGGCTTGTTTGGGAAGCCAGGATGTTGTTATTTTATTATTTTCTCGTTCCAACATCATGTCGAGAAATTTGATTTTCGCATCAACTTCTTCTTCCACCGTGAATTGCAAACGTTCGTGAAACTCGTTGAATACTTCCACGATCGTTTGAATTTGGTCTTTTCTGGCTACGCAAAAGCAGTCGTCCACATAACGCTTGTATACTCTCATGCGTATTTGCTTCTCCTCCAGTTTCACCATGCACTCCTGTTCCAACTTTTCCATGACGATATTTGCAATCACCGGGGATAGTGGTGATCCCATTGGAACGCCAAACGTTTGCGCGTAAACGTTGGCTTGGTAGACGAAAAAAGTTGATTCTAGGACCACCTTTACTGCATCGACGAAGCTATCTTTATCGATGTTCGTGTGTTGTTCTATTTCGGGCCACCTTTCCAACAGACACCTCAGTGCGTAGTCCACTGGTACGTTCGTGTAGAGCGAGACCACATCCAGCGAAAACAATACCTCTTCTTCACTTGTCTGGACTCCTGTGATTTCTTCTGCAAAATCGAAGCTGTTGCGTACGTGGAAAACTGTTTTTCCAACCACTTTTCCGATTACGTCCGCCAGGAATCGAGCCATGTTGTATGTTGCCGATCCTATAGTTGACACCACCGGCCGGAGCGGACGGTTCTCTTTGTGAATCTTTGGTAATCCGTAGATTCTTGGTGGGTTGCAGCTCGAATCTTTTAATCTCCGTTGTGTGCGGAAATCAATGTAGCCCTTTCTGTGCCATTCATCGATAAAACTGTTCATTTTCTTGAGAACTCTGTTCGTCGGATTCGTAGTCATCCTTTTGTACGTGGTTCCGTCGTTCCTGTAACGGTCTTTTTGGGTTTCGGAAACAGTAGGTTGTTGGCCTAAGGTCCCCTATACTATAGTGACGTTGCTAAGGTAGCTATACTGAGCTACGTTGCATTATCAATCGTGATTACCAGGCCAACCTGAAGTCTACTATACATTATTATGAACCTTTGGGACATTAAGGGTCGTCCGAACTGTCATGAAGTTTAAGTCTTGACAGTATTTAGTTAGTATTAAAATGAACTGTAACATTACACATAAAACTGTAATCTGCAATCTCCCTGGCATTTCATAACTTCCAAGATAGTTTTGAGATATTTCAGATCAACCAAATTACTTCGGAGATCATAGCTTCAGGTCTACACTTATGATAATAGCTTTTGCCAGTACATTAAGTAGTATTACATCCACTGTATTTACCGAAGTAGTTCAAGGAATAATAATCATTGTTATATATTTTTGGGATATTATGGGACATCCTTACTGATATGGAGCTTAGTTGACAAAAACAATCATGAGGTGATTTCGTTTTAGATTATAACGATACAAAACCAAATAGGATTCATGAACCTATCAACTCTCAAGGGTGACTTCATGATAGATTTGTGGTAATTAATAAATAATTAATAAATTAATTTAGGTCATCCAATCTTTTATGGAGTCTGAAACTTTATATCAACACTTGCAATGATAGCCTGCTACAGTAAATAATGATACGTAATGAATCATATTTATTAATAGGGTAAGTGTGCCAATCGTTGTGGTAATAATGTAAATTAACACAATAAAATATGATCGAACCATCTAATGAAGGTTTTCAAAACGTTAGTCGGTAGTTTACCATCCAAATTTGCTGAGAAAAATATGAAAACTATCGTTTTTCTCTGATTTCGATCAATAATCGCTTGCCACAACATGAGGCACACTGTTCCTATTATGAAGGTAAAATTTAATTTCGGATCCTATTGTTGCGGTATCCCATTAAAATCATATGGGATACTGCAACATTAGGAACACTACACCAAAGCAGCTGAAATATGAAGCAAAGTATTTTTTTAAATATGTTTATGGGCAAATCTTAAGCACACAAAAAGTGCAATCTCATAATTTAAGCATAATACATCTAATAAGAATGCCTTTTGGTAACATTTCAGTCGAAAAGGTGCTCAATTGCCATTACTGAAACAATAGGGACTACCACTACGAAGGGAATAATTACCCTATTATTCAAATACTAGTAGGTATTGTTCTGTACCTTTGAGGTTATTCAAACTTTTATGAAACTCATTTCAAATCTGCATTCGTTGTCCATATTTGTGCTATAAAAAGTTACGTTATCTAGTCTAACCCACCCAGATCCGTGAACTTTTGTGTAACTCAGAGCCATTCCAAAATACCTTTGATGAGATATTTCAGGATTACTAAACTTCCCTACAACCAAGAACTTCCAGCTAAGGTATGACGAAGCCACATCTCGAGCACAAATCTGAAGACAAATATGGAACGCGGCCGATGATAAGGACTGCAGCCACGAACCGAGTGTTGTAATGAAGAATTGTTGATTCAATTTTATTATCAACGCTAAATAAATGAAATTAGTGGGCTTCGTGGCCGAGCGGTTAGCGGCGTCAGTCGTCTAGGTGTCTCGTAAACCTCGGAGTGTGGGTTCGATTCCCGCTCCAGTCGGGGAAAACTTTTCGTCAAACGAAGAATTCTCCACTGGGCCACTACTGGGTGTTATATGTGTTGTCCGTTGCCTAATGTTAGTGAATGTTCAGTCTGTGCGGCCTCTGGCCGAAGACGGTGTAATTGTCTTTTTTTTTAAATAAATACAATCATAGCGATTGGTAGTGTACAATACAGCAAAAAAGATATTACGGTTGTAGACTTCATGTTGCATGTTGTCCATATTGCACGATTCTGAATTTCCCGAATCTCTGTCAATAGACTCTGATTGTATTCTGTTAGCTCCAGTTAGTATAATAGTTTATACAACATAAATCTATGTAGCCAAAACAGAAACTTCAGCTGCTGTAGATGCTATAATTCAAACATCATACTAGTTTGGATCTGATGATGTCCATTGAACATTCAGGAGATTCACTGCACATGATAGATTACATATCGTAGCTTTGTATAATGAAAGAAGTTACCGTTACACGCGTAGACTTTAGAATCTAAACTCAAGAACAGTTTGGATGACCTAGGATATCCAGAAAAATATTCTGTATCACATTCTACCATTTCTCTGCTATTGAGCACTTAAACCACAGATATACGTAGAAACAAATCTATAATAACGCTTGGAAAAATTCCGGCTTCAAAGGGTTAAGCTACTGGCTTTTAGCTTCTATAACTTCTGGATTTGCGCTTCTGACGAATTTCGCGCCAACTCGATCAACGGTTGGCAGCACCCTCTCAGAATCAAACGAAACTTTGTGGGCATAAACAATAGGTCTTTCTAGGCAACTTTGCATATTTTGTTTTTCGAAATTTTTAAAGAGTAACATTTGAAGAGGGCCTAATTTTTTTTCATAGATTTTTTTCAAATCGATGTAACTCAAAAATGACAAGACCTACAAAAAAGTGTTGTATGGCGCACTATCGTGAAATTTCATGAAGTTTTTTAGAAAAATATCTAAAAAATACAAAATTAATTCCTACACTGAAAAATAAAGGTTAATCGGTAAATCGATATTACAGAAAACCCTATGTTTTTAAATCGATGATTTTTTTCTGGAGAAAGGTATTTCAATCACGTACATTTTCTCCAAACAATTTTGCTGTGACATATTTAAGGGAAAAAAGTTTTTCTAACAAAAACTTTTTTCATGTCTACATTGAGTGAATATTTTTCATCGTGTTTCGTGCCAACATGGCCATATATAGTAGACATGTTCACATTTTTTTGTATTTTTTAGATATTTTTCTAAAAAACTTCATGGAATTTCACGATAGTCCGCCATACAACACTTTTTTGTATGTCTTGTCATTTTTGAGTTACATCGATTTGAAAAAAATCTATGAAAAATATTAGGCCCTCTTCAAATGTTACTCTTGAAAAATTTCGAAAAACAAAATATGCAAAGTTGCTTAGAAAGACCTATTGTTTATGCCCACAAATTTTCGTTCGATTCTGAGAGAGTGCTGCCAGCCCCATAGAAGGGTTGGCGCGAAATTCGTCATCTTGCTTTTAATTTCAAGTTAACAATTTCTAGTTTGTAGCACTGCCTTCAGTTTTTTATTCCATTTGTAGTTATAAGTTTAAGCTCCGATCTCTTATCTTCGAGTTTTCAGCTACTACCTACTATTTCCTGTTAATTTCAAATACTCCGTTCCATGCATTCTATGGTCGCCATAAACAGGCTACCAAGGAAAACCCAGTTCCAACTGAAAGTGGTCTAGCATAGCACAGCACAGCACTGCGAGTTACCTCAACAGCATCGAAGTCGTGGTACTGGTCACCAATCGTTTCAGATTCTCGACAGACAAATCCCAGACGTCGGTCGGTGATCGCAAGGGGAAACAATTAAAACGACAGACGATCAATGGTCGTCGGGTCGTGTCTTAGCGGGCGTTGATTGGACCACTTTACTCGAATTTGGATCACCGTGCGTCCGTCCGGCCGGCATTGCCTTCTCCGCGTCGCGGGGTTGGATGTTGATACTATCGATCGGTCGGTCACCACACCATCGCATCGTAGTGAGCTATGATTTAGTAGTTCGTTTAAAATGGGTCGCTTGTGTGACGTCCGTTTGATGAATTTGACAGAGACGTTATGAGGCCGACGTTATCGTGCAAAGGTTTCCATTCCGTAATGGATTGCAACGAAATGGAGCTTTGGAGAACTGCCCGACTCATGAGGGGTAACAATACTTCTCTAAACTAGCATCCGTGTTTAAAAGCTTTGTTTTCTGGTCTCTGTGATTTGTTTTCCATCTTGCATTTTTCTTTCTCTGTTTCCTATACACATTCTTTTATTTTCTACTTTTTATCTTTAGCCTAATACTGTTTATTTTTCCTTATTTTCTTTTATTTATTTCTCTTTTTCGTTGTTTTCTCTATTTAATATTGCTAAACTTTTATTTTGTTTAACATAACTTTTAAAAATTTCTCTTTCTTAAATTGCTCCAGGAAGTACTTCGGAAGCTTTTCATGAGAAGGTCCAAAAATCCCTCCAGGAATTCCTCCAGGGGTTTCACCAGGAATTGTGCCAGGATTTTCCTCCAAGGATTCCTTAAAGGATTCCTTTACACACTCTTCTAGGGATTTCTCTAGGAATTCCTCCAGGCATTCCTACAGAAATTCTTCCTGGAATTTCTCCAGGGATTTCTCCAGGAATACTTCCAGGGATTCCTCCAAGAATTCCTCCAAGGATTCTTCCAGGGATTCCTCCAGCAATTCCTCAAGGAATTCCTCCAGTCATTCCTCACGAATTGCTAACGAATTCCTCCAGGGATTCCTCAGCAACGCATCCAGGTATTTCTCACGAATTCCTCCACAGATTCATTAGGCATTCCTCTTGGAATTTCTCCAGGGACTCCTCACAAATTCCTCCAAAGATTCCTCACGGATTCCTCCAAGGATTCCTCACGAATCCCTCCTGAGTTTCTTCCAGGGATTTTTCCAGCAATTACTTTAAGGATTCTTCCAGGGATTCTTCCAAGAATACCAGGAATACCTTCAGGCATTTCTTCCAGAAATTCCTCCAGGCATTCTTTCTGATATTTCTCCAGGGATTCCTCTAGGAATCCCTCCAGGGATTCCTCAAGGGATTCCTCCAGGGATTCCTCAAGGGATTCCTCCAGGGATTCCTCCAGGGATTCCTCCAGGGATTTCTCCAGGGATTCCTCCAGGGATTCCTCCAGGGATTCCTCCAGGGATTCCTCCAGGGATTCCTCCAGGGATTCCTCCAGGGATTCCTCCAGGGATTCCTCCAGGGATTCCTCCAGGGATTCCTCCAGGGATTCCTCCAGGGATTCCTCCAGGGATTCCTCCAGGGATTCCTCCAGGGATTCCTCCAGGGATTCCTCCAGGGATTCCTCCAGGGATTCCTCCAGGGATTCCTCCAGGGATTCCTCCAGGGATTCCTCCAGGGATTCCTCCAGGGATTCCTCCAGGGATTCCTCCAGGGATTCCTCCAGGGATTCCTCCAGGGATTCCTCCAGGGATTCCTCCAGGGATTCCTCCAGGGATTCCTCCAGGGATTCCTCCAGGGATTGCTCCAGGGATTCCTCCAGGGATTCCTCCAGGGATTCCTCATGGGATTCCTCCAGGGATTCCTCCAGGGATTCCTCAGCAACGCATCCAGGTATTTCTCACGAATTCCTCCACAGATTCATCAGGTATTCCTCTTGGAATTTCTCCAGGGACTCCTCACAAATTCCTCCAAAGATTCCTTACGGATTCCTCCAAGGATTCCTCACGAATCCCTCCTGAGTTTCTTCCAGGGATTTTTCCAGCAATTACTTTAAGGATTCTTCCAGGGATTCTTTCAAGAATACCAGGAATACCTTCAGGCTATACAGGGCCCATATAGCCGAGGCGGTAAACGCACGGGTATTCAGCATGACCATGCTGAGGGTGACAGGTTCGATTCCCGGTCGGTCCAGGATCTTTTCGTAAAGGAAATTTCCTTGACTTCCTTGGGCATAGAGTATCTTCGTGCCTGCCACACGATATACACATGCAAAATGGTCATTGGCAGAGGAAGCTCTCAGTTAATAACTGTGGAAGTGCTCATAGAACACTAAGCTGAGAAGCAGGCTATGTCCCAGTGAGGACGTTACGCCAAGAAGAGAGAGAGAGAGACCTTCAGGCATTTCTTCCAGAAATTCCTCCAGGCATTCTTCCTGATATTTCTCCAGGGATTCCTCTAGGAATCCCTCCAGGGATTCCTCAAGGGATTCCTCCAGGGATTCCTCCAGGGATTCCTCCAGGGATTCCTCCAGGGATTCCTCCAGGGATTCCTCCAGAGATTCCTCCAGGGATTCCTCCAGGATTCCTCCAGGGATTCCTCCAGGGATTCCTCCAGGGATTCCTCCAGGGATTCCTCCAGGGATTCCTCCAGGGATTCCTCCAGGATTCCTCCAGGGATTCCTCCAGGGATTCCTCCAGGGATTCCTCCAGGGATTCCTCCAGGGATTCCTCCAGGGATTCCTCCAGGGATTCCTCCAGGGATTCCTCCAGGGATTCCTCCAGGGATTCCTCCAGGGATTCCTCCAGGGATTCCTCCAGGGATTCCTCCAGGGATTCCTCCAGGGATTCCTCCAGGGATTCCTCCAGGGATTCCTCCAGGGATTCCTCCAGGGATTCCTCCAGGGATTCCTCCAGGGATTCCTCCAGGGATTCCTCCAGGGATTCCTCCAGGGATTCCTCCAGGGATTCCTCCAGGGATTCCTCCAGGGATTCCTCCAGGGATTCCTCCAGGGATTCCTCCAGGGATTCCTCCAGGGATTCCTCCAGGGATTCCTCCAGGGATTCCTCCAGGGATTCCTCCAGGGATTCCTCCAGGGATTCCTCCAGGGATTCCTCCAGGGATTCCTCCAGGGATTCCTCCAGGGATTCCTCCAGGGATTCCTCCAGGGATTCCTCCAGGGATTGCTCCAGGGATTTCTCCAGGGATTCCACCAGGGATTCCTCCAGGGATTCCTCCAGGGATTCCTCCAGCGATTCCTCCAGGGATTCCTCCAGGGATTCCTCCAGGGATTCCTCCAGGGATTCCTCCAGGGATTCCTCCAGGGATTCCTCCAGGGATTCCTCCAGGGATTCCTCCAGGGATTCCTCCAGGGATTCCTCCAGGGATTCCTCCAGGGATTCCTCCAGGGATTCCTCCAGGGATTCCTCCAGGGATTCCTCCAGGGATTCCTCCAGGGATTCCTCCAGGGATTCCTCCAGGGATTCCTCCAGGGATTCCTCCAGGGATTCCTCCAGGGATTCCTCCAGGGATTCCTCCAGGGATTCCTCCAGGGATTCCTCCAGGGATTCCTCCAGGGATTCCTCCAGGGATTCCTCCAGGGATTCCTCCAGGGATTCCTCCAGGGATTCCTCCAGGGATTCCTCCAGGGATTCCTCCAGGGATTCCTCCAGGGATTCCTCCAGGGATTCCTCCAGGGATTCCTCCAGGAATTCCTCCAGAAAAATCTTCCAGGCATTCTTCCGGGAATTTCTCCAGACATTTCTCCGAGAGTTCCTATAGGAATTCGTTCTGAATTTCCTCCATGGATTTTTCTAGGTATTCCTTTAGGGATTCCTCCAGGAATTCTCCAGGAATTCCTCCAGGAATTCCTCCAGGAATTCCTCCAGGGATTCCTCCAGGGATTCCTCCAGGGATTCCTTCAGGAATTCCTCCAGAAATTTCTCCAGGGATTCCTCCAGGAATTCCACCAGGGATTCCTCCAGGAATTCCTCCAGGGATTCCTCCGGGAATTCCTCCAGGGATTCCTCCAGGAATTCCTCCAGGGATTCCTCCAGGAATTCCTCCAGGGATTTCTCCAGGAATTCCTCCAGGGATTTCTCCAGGGATTCCTCCAGGGATTCCTCCAGGAACTCCTCCAGGGATTCCTCCAGGAATTCCTCCAGGGATTCCTCCAGGAATTCCTCCAGGGATTCCTCCAGGAATTCCTCCAGGGATTCCTCCAGGAATTCCTCCAGAAAAATCTTCCAGGCATTCTTCCGGGAATTTCTCCAGAGATTTCTCCGAGAGTTCCTATAGGAATTCATTCTGAATTTCCTCCATGGATTTTTCTAGGTATTCCTTTAGGAATTCCTCCAGAAATTCCTCCAGCAATTCCTTCAGGAGTTCTTCCAGGAATTCCTCCAAGAATTCCTCCAAGAATTCCTCCAAGAATTCCTCCAAGAATTCCTCCAAGAATTCCTCCAAGAATTCCTCCAAGAATTCCTCCAAGAATTCCTCCAGGGATTCCTCACGATTCCTCCAGAAATGCCTCAAGAATTCTTCCAGGAATTCCTGCAAGAATTCCTCCAAGAATTCCTCCAGGGATTCCTCACGATTCCTCCAGAAATGCCTCAAGAATTCCTCCTGGAAGTTCTCCAGGGATTCCTCACGAATTATTTCAGGTATTCCTCCAGGATTTCCTCCAGGGATTCAAAAATGTTCTCATCGATTTTGCCTTAAAATTTCTCAAGGGCTTCCTATAGGAATCACACAAATTACTTCTTCAAGGATTCCTCCAGGAATTATAACTCATGTCTAATGTTAACAAATTTCGACGTGATTCTTACATGCCCTCTAGGTCGGGTTGCTCTAATAACAAATCATAGATGCACCCTCTTCATGTAGGTACACAAGATCGTGATGCCTTGCCACTACTTGAAGATTCGTTTCTGGGACTTGAGCAATCCTCGCTTCACCTTACATTCCACATAGGTTCCCGCCACCACGGAGAAGGTACCACAGCCACCAGATCACAGCGATGATGTTCGCTACCAGATCAAGTGATCATGATATGCTTGTCTGATTCGGGTTGCATTAATCACATGTTTATGATTTTTGCGTGCTTCAGTTTACCGCGCCAACAACTACTTGGGTACGCGCGAGCTCCCCTATGAGAACTCCGCCGAATCCAACCTATAATTACATAATTTGACAGTCAGTCGTCTCACTTTCAGGAGCACCCTTGCGTTTGCATTGCGACTTCGGCATCAGTTTGAACTCGCTTGAATAACTTGGATCCCGCGTGTGTCACGACGACGATTGCGACGGTTGTCCTCATGGGAAGAACTCCTCTGGCGTGTGACGGATTTGGTCACATTTCTCGAGCTCGAAGAAATCGAAAATCGTCTCACAAATCACTTCGGCAATTGATGACATTTGAATGGGTGACCGACCATCTAGGAGGTAATCCATTTCACTTTTTTCTTCTGTTTCGATTCATCATCCATCATTACACGGTCGTGGAAATGGAAAACGATGAGATCGGAATCTAAATCGCTTGTTTTAGGTATTACGCGTGTTTTCAGGGGTTTCCATTGCGCTCCATGCTTGAGGTAATGTCCAATTAAAATTGCCGACAAGTGGTGGCATGGTGACATCATTAAGCTTTCGCGTTCATGTTCTGTGCCATTAGATGGAAAGTATACGGAAGTTATAAAGTTATGCTGAACTTTTCAAAATTTGCACGTGTCGCTTCTTGGTAGATGAGATTCAAGCCATGTAAGGTTGTACGTACGTCGTACATATTATATGCATACTGCGTAGGGTAGAATTATCAAATATTGATATGATATGTCAGCAGTGAGGATTCAAATCAGATTTTTGTGTCATAAGTGCTATGGGAGGATAAATCATTTGCTTAAAGCAACGACGTTTTCGTACCAATTATGGCTATAGTGGCCATAGTGCTGTACTACTGGTATACACAAGTCATCGGCGGAGGTTTGAGACAGTAATTGCCCTGACAGAAGTAAGTAAGTAAGAAGAAAGTAGTTCTGGCCTAACAACTAGTTCGAACTGGGAGGTAAACGATAGCTACATTCACAGCGATAACCTGGAGGTTCACTACAGTATCGATTACAACAAGCGGGTAGCGGGAGAGCCCTAGTAGCACACATGTTCTGTATGAGTAACTGTAAATCTTATATGATCAAATGAAGTCATATAAAGGATACATATGCTTGTGAAGAACATGTGCGCTACTCGGGAGGAAGAGGAGACGAGGCCAAGGCCAAGCTTTTGTGAAATGTATTTAATTTCGTCCAACGTTTCGGTCGCATATAGGACCTTCATCAGGGACTCTAAAAATGATTGTTTATTTAATTTGGTGATTTTTACAAAAATATTGGAAATTAACAATTTTTACCAATTATCACAGATTCTTCGTCCAATGTGTTCTGTTGAACAAAGGTTGTCCAGCGGAATGAATTTCTGCGATCAAAAACATACATAATTACAAAAGTTATTGTTCGCAATTTTCATTCTTCCCACGCAATTTCCTTCAGTGTACTTACTCCCTCACAGCAGTTAACGGTTGGGATTCGGTAACTGTGGAATAACCCTTTCGGAATTTTACCGCACTGGAATTTGACACCTCGCGCTTGATCGATCACCATTGCTTTCCGTGTTCATGATGTGTGTTCGTGCAATCGATTTTTGCTGCTGGTGTGCGTGTTCAGAATCATCTTCGGTTGTGTATTGGTGTTAGTGTTGTGTTTTACAATTTTGTGCGAGTTTGTTTTGATCATCTGTTTCTCGTTCGTTGATGTTGATTGTTTTTCAGCCAGTGGAGAACCCCGGCATATGCGACGTGGAGGTTGTCGGTGTCCGTCCGTTTGTTGACTGTATTGCGTGTGTTGTGGATGTGGCAGCTCTCCAGAATAGGCAGATGTTTTCCTCTGTTTGTTGTGTCCAGAATTTTCGTATCATCTAGCTTGAATGAGTGTTCCGCTCGTGCTGCGTGATTTATGAGGGCCGTGGTTTCCAATATGGATTGGATTGCGGTGTCTTCAAGAGTGTGTCCTGCATTTCTCAGTGTTTCCAGTTTTCGCATGTTAGACTTGTGTTTGGAGATGCGGAATTTTAGTTTTTGTGTTGTCATGCCAATGTAACACGCATTGCATTGAGCACAGTCTATTTTGTAGACGACATTGCTGCGCTCATCGACTGGTGTTCGGTCCTTGACCAGTGGGAGCAGCGAGCCAATGTTTTTGTGCTGTTTGCTTGCGATGTGTATATTTGGAAGTTCCCTCTGCAGTGTTTTTGTTATTGTCGGTGTTAGTCCTGGAATGTTTGTGAGCGAGCAGTATGTTTTTGGATTTTCTTGTTCTTCGTTTTCATTACTGCTCGCTTCCATAGCTGTTCGACTGCTTTGGTTTCCACTTACCCTGTTTATTACACGGTTGATGATATTTGCAGGGTAATCGTTGGTTCGAAGGAGCCCAAATATAATCGATTTTGTTCTTTTTAGGCTCAGGTTGGTGGAGAACTGCATGACCCGTTTTACAAAGTTGTACGCAACGTTGATTTTAAGGTTCATCGGATGGCAGGAGTGGTAGTTGAGAAATCTTCCGCTCGCGATAGTCTTCATGTACCATTCCGTCTTGATCGACTGGTCATCCTGACGAACCATCATCATGTCCAGGAGCGGTAAGCGGTTGCTTTCTTCTTTCTCCACGGTGAACTGGATGTGCTCGTTCTGCTGATTGAAGATGTTGAGCATTTCCTCGACCTTATCAGAAGGGAGTACTAGGAACAGGTCATCCACATACTTTTTTAAGTATGGAATCTCTACCGTGGCTGCTGCAACAGCACTGTCGAGGAGGTCCTCCATCACATAGTCGGCAATGATCGGCGAGAGGGGGTTCCCCATCGCGGTGCCGAAAATTTGTTGGTAGTAGGTCCCCTCGAAGACAAAATAGCTGGCATCTATGCAAAATTCTACTGCTTCCCAGAACAGATCAGAACAGAAGCAGTAGAATTTTGCATAGATGCCAGCTATTTTGTCTTCGAGGGGACCTACTACCAACAAATTTTCGGCACCGCGATGGGGAACCCCCTCTCGCCGATCATTGCCGACTATGTGATGGAGGACCTCCTCGACAGTGCTGTTGCAGCATGATCCGTTCCAACAGTTTCCTGGTGGTATTCAGAAAGCAGGAAGGTTTTGGTTCTCAAGGGGCGCCAGGTGGCTTTCCGGGTTTAGGCCAACGTTCGCGACATCCAGGTTTAGTGTAGCCATTGCTTCGAGTAGGTAGAGCCCAACTTCTCGCGTTAGTTGAGCGACATGAACTGGTATATCTGCCGGGTGGTGCGGCCCAAGTAACACAGGAAACATCTTGAAAAATAAAAAAAAATAAAAATATGTTGTATAAGTGTAATATAATCGAATAGCTATACATCTTGTGCTATAAAGAAGCTCTAACTATGTTTGTGGATGATTTCCAGGTTTGAAACTTGGGTAAATTTACAATTGTATAACATTAATAGAGCATCCTATACGCAGTAACAAAAAAAATATTAAAGATAACTAATTATAGTCAAGGGAACAGACCTCGAGAGTTCAGTCGAGTTCCCACGAAATAAAACCTCGCAGCCGCAGAACTTCAATTTATTACGCTTGTGTTCACAAACAAATTCTTATTCATATCTAGATATCATCAAAGATCGTGCTGCTCTTAATATAAAATTCTGCATCACAAAAAGGGTTCACACTTTTTACATGCCACGACTCCCTGCTTGCATTTACTAGCTAGAAAGGATTCCTCCTACCTCAGAATTGTGACATTACTGATGACTACCGGTGGCCGATAATAAACGGAACCACCAGCGGGTTTGACTTACAACGGAATCTGGTCTCAGCGATTCGATTTGTTGTAGTGTGATCCTTCTTGTCCAGCTGCTGGCCAATTTGTTGCAGATACATACACCCGTGGCGGCGTGAACCATGCAACAGTGAATTAGATATTTCCCACACAGGCTGGTCACTTTGCATGGAGGTACATAAATTCCCGTGGAAAGAAAAACTTTTTTATAAAACTGTGATGATCCGCTGGGCCGTCTTCAAAACAAACTGAAAAAAAAAATGTTTTGCTGTTTTGACAGTTGAAGTCCAGCTGGGAAGCAAGTTATATTTAAGTTATTTTGAAGTTGTACTTGTGATTGTCGCACTGCATTATCATAGCTAATATGTGAACATGTTTAAAAGATGCTGCCAATATGTATTGATAACACCATTAGAATGCGTTCCACAGTTTATCATACAGTTGTTTTCACGATGTTGTTTTAGCGTATTTTTTGAGTAATATTTACTTATTTCCAGATCTGCTACAAAAATTATATATATGACAGTGACAGATGAATGTATGAATACACAAATTATTTTATGAAATAAAAGGAATAATTTTTCTCTTGACACTGCTTTTTCCTGTTTAAAACACTCGCATCTTATATGAGCCATGTACAATAATTAATATGGGGCTCAACTTTAATCTTGATTAAACAAACAAAAAACTATTCCTACGTTAGGAAAATCCTACTAGATGGATTCACCAATGGCAGCTCACAGCGCACCGCGTGGTGCATCACGCCATATGCTCAACCAACCAGGTGATAGATTAAAGGAATGTGCTAGGATAGGCATAAAATAAGTAATAAAAGCGAACTAGCAGCTTGTTTCCCCCTTTTTCATCATCGTGCAGTAAGTGAAGAAAGTGTTAGTAGGTCTAAGTGAGTTTTTAAAAACCGGAAGTAGTGCGAAAAATCCCTAACTCTAACATTTTTGAACGGCAGTGAGCATCAAGAAGAGTCTGCCATATTGTTTTTTTTTTTCCTGGGGATTAACAAAAATGTCATAAATACGAATTCATAAAACATTCTTTCAAGGGGATGGCGCTTAAAAAATAAGCGAGTAAAATCATAACGTTCACCATAAATTTTGAACGGCAGTGAGCATCAGCAGTAGTAAGCGTAACCTATTTCATAACGTGTTGTCCGATTATTATCATATAGGGCCATCACCATTGGCTTTATCACAACCAAATTATTTTTAAGGATATTCAAAAATCCTTAAAATCCTTAAGATCCTCAAAAAATAAATTCCATATGGAGCGGGTATACAAAATTACTAGTTTATCTTTTATACATTTTTATTTTCTTTTGATTTTCTGCCAGTTTACATTGCTGTACACATTACGGTATCATGTTAGTTTGTATCATAAATGATCTCTGCAAGTTATATAGTTGGCAAAATCACAGTTTTAACTTGTATGGCTACAATATGTAACATAAATGTATTCTGTCATCTGAATAACTTGAAAATAGCCTTATTCTAACTATGTCTGCGATTGCATAAAATAGGTATTTTGGTAGTTCAATTTATCACGAATTAACTTGGCAATAACTTCAGATGACACATATTTTAAACTTCATTTTAGTTATATTTGTGTACTGGAATACATCTTATCTAACTTCCAAGATGTTTTATAAGCCGCCATTTTTTGCGCTGTGTTCATTGTATAAGTATATAATATTAGGTCAAACATACTAGGAAAAACATCATATTATGTCCTCAACGTGAATATTTTACTATTATACAACAAACTGTGTTACTTGGGTTATGTTTGATCATTGTGAACTGCCTGGCGGGTCTTTCCGCAGACGGTTAGATGCATCTACCTCCCACAACTGCATGAGGGCGGCTGCAAGCTCCTTTGCGTCGGTGCTTTCGACCAGGTTTTAACACTGGAGAGTCGTTTCCACCATGCAAGTCCACCCTAGAAATGGAAGACCACCGATGTAGTGGTGGACTCGTGTTAATACACACCTGCGCTGTACCTGTCTGCAAACTAGGCGACGGATGCAGCGAAAACGTACTGATGAGGAAGCGGGATGCCAAAGTCGTGCTCGTGACCGCGACAAGACTAAGCAAAAAGCCGTGCTATGAGAGTCCCTGTCAGAGTGTCAATACTGAAAGAGACGAACCAGCCAAGGGCTGAAAGTCTCTATAATAAAGACAAATCAATCAGAGTGTCAATACAAAATCCGTGGGGTGTTGCCAAGAGTCTCTTTTGGCGTCATGTTCCGCGACGTTGGCTACCTTTCGTAGGAACGCTGGGGATCGGTGTTGGCGAAGAGAAGATGGTCACCAATGAGGAATTTTCGGGGATTGAAAAATCATTTAGCGTAGCTAAGGCCCCAGGCCTTCCCAACCTGTCCTTAAAGTAGCCGTTCATCTCTCGTTTGTCGGGTGAAGGTCACTGCGTCCAGATTTTAGAACTATTGTGATATATCCTTTAGCTGTGAGGTACGCAAGTTATCTCAGTAACATGTTTGTCGAGCGTTAATGATTAATCATAAATTTAATCATGATTAGTGATTAATGATTAAGATTAATCAAAAATCATTAATCATAATCACAAAAATTTCTCATTTAATCATTTATCGTTAATCTTAATCACACTGATTTCGTAATTTAATCATTAATCAGTAATCGTAATCATAAGAAAAAAAGTTAATCAATCATCAATCATTCATCACCAAAAAATGATTCCTCATATAACATATTTTATTCAATTAAAGTTGGTTTAAATGCTGTTCTAAATATTATAAGTTATGATTCTTCTTTCAAAAATCTCCCAGACAGTGTCACCTTTTACTTTTGAAACATCAAAAATATTTTAACAACAAATATATTTTAATCACTTACAGTTTTTGTGATTGATTAATCATGATTAATCATGATTTTTAATCAATGAGTCATTTTTAATCATTAATCATAATCAATAATCACAGTAAAACCAAATTTAATCAATAATCATAATCTTTAATCATCCTCAAAATTAAATTAATCATTAATCATAATCAATAATCACTTAAATAAAAGTTTTAATCATAAATGATTAATCATGATTAAAATTTTTGTTAATCCTGAACGCTCTGTTTGTCACTGAGTTACCTTGGTATCGACTGAACTCAAGACCATCTATTATTGATGAATAGAGATCCTGGGTTACAGTATGTGACTCCCCCATTCTGGCGCGACTATCTTTACAACCACGTCGTTGGGAGATAAGATCCATATGTCAGCAGGCCCTAAAAAGGGCTTGCTGAGAACTTTGAACCTACGTTGGGTGAGTGCACACGCTAAGGTCAGTTTACCCAATTATGGGTAAAGTTTACTCATAATCGTCGAAAAGTGCACATTCGCATTTTATAGGTAAAGGGGCTTTACCCATATTTGGGTATTATGTGTCTACGATTAATATAGGTAATATTTACCCATATATGAGTTTTTCGATTTTGAGTAAACTTTACGCATATTTGGGTAAAAAATGCTGCTTCATAATTACTAGGGAGAAGTTTCAATGAAATCAGGTTCCAATTCTTTCATATCGGATCAAGATCATGAAGAAAACATGAAAAAAAATGTTTTTTGTCTCTCGTTTATTTAGAGTAATGATACCAATTTTAAGCAAAGTGCTCCCATTTTGGAAGAGATGTAGACGAAGATGCTTTTGTTCCGCTGGACGGGAGGTTGTTCCTTCGAGCCGGGGTGATGATCTCTGTCGTAGGTGCTTTTGCTCCGGATCATTATTCCGCTGTACTGCACTGCATCGGGTAATTGCCTGGACGTTAGGATTCAAATTCGGAAATGCTGAAGAGATCGTTTCTAGCATAGTTCTCGCCCTCGCCTCGTCTTGTTCGATTGAGGTTCACTTCTAATTCGGCCTCGGACTCTGTAATCCGTCGGAAAGTTGCCGACAGCTGAAAAGTTAAAAAAAATAGGATTTAGCGAGAAATCTTTCCGGAGATGTTACTTGAATACTTACTTCCTTGGCTATCATTGCGACGGATTGTTCCGCCAGGCTGGACGGTCTAATCAAAGAAAGAGATGTAGACGGGGATGTTTTAGTTACGCCGGACAACAGAAATTGTCGGTTCGAACCGGACTGTATCGAATAATTCCCTCGACGTTCGGAATCGAATACGGAAATGCTGCTGATGCGATCGTTTCTAGCGTGGTTCTCGCCTCGCACTGGACGACTTTTTCGAGAGTAGTTCACATAAAATTCGGCCTTGAATTCGCCGGAAAGTTCGGCAACAGCTGGAAAGTTAAAAAATTAAAGCTTTAGCGGGAATTCTCACTTTCCAGAGGTGTTTGCTGAATACTTACTTTTTTTGCTACCGTCGCGACGGATTGATCCGCCTGGCTGGACGTTTCAGTCATAGGAGCAGGTGTCGATGGGGATACTTTTGTTCCGCCGGACTGGAAGATGTTCCGTCGAACCGAAGTGAGGATCTTAGTCGTAGACACTTCTGCTCCGGATGGTAATTCCACTGTACTGGACTGCATCTGGTAATTCCCCGACGCTCGGAATCAAAATCAGCAATGCTGCTGTTCCGCTGAATCGTACGTTCCTTGTGTGGCCCTCGCCTTGTCCTGGACTTATTTGGTAGAGACACTTCCAATTCGGCTGGAACTCACCAAAAAGTTGCCGACAACTGAAAAAAATAGCGGGATTTTTCCTTGGATTGTTCTCTTTTGTGCCTGCTAAATACTTACTTCCTTCATTATCGTTGAAGATTTTGTACCGGTTCTCACTGAAGATAGACGGGCATACTTCTGTTCTGGATGGGGTTTTCTGTCGGTGGCTATTTTAACAAAAACGGGGATGCCAAATTTGGTTCCGCCACGCCGGAGAAGGATCAGTTCGGACCTCGTACAATTCTTTTAAATATTCAACATAAATCCAAATCCTAGAACTCAATTGTTTGGCCCGTGTATTGCACAACTATCACCAAGGACTAAACAATAAAAACTTATTTTATAAAACTTGAAAAACTTCATCCGCGAAAAAAAAACACGTACAAATCGCGAGTGTTACCGCTCAATAATTATGTTTATTTTTTCATCCAAATATGGGTAAATAGAACTTACCCATATATGGGTAAAGCCACTTTGATCATAATATGAGTAAATATTACCTATATTTATCGGTATAGTTTACCCATAAAATAGGTTATGCATACAAAACCCAAATATGGGTAAATGAATTACATATTTATGGGTAAACTGATCTTAGCGTGCACTGCAATAGCAGAGGATGTGTTCTGATATTTCTCTCTCCTCGTCACAGAAGCAGCAATTTGAGGTTTGGATTGCTCCGATCTTTTGTAGAAGGTATCTGCAGGGGCAGTGTCCAGTTATTAGACCGGTGTAGACATCATACTTCGACAAAGGGGTAGTTAGGGAGGCGCTCCGCCGTGAGCGAAACTTATTCGGTTTAGACGGCGACGAGCTGGTAGCGGTGCTCTCACGTGCGTGTGATGCGACCATGCCTAGGCGAGTCCACCCTAGAAATGAGAGGCCACCAGCTTACTGGTAGACCGACGCGATTGCGGACCTGCGCCGTGCCTGCCTACGGGCTAGGCGGCGGATGCAGCGAGCACGACCAGAGGAAGAGCGAAACGAACGGCGGGTGGTGTTCGCCGCTACAAAAGTCGCGCTTAAGACCAAGATAAGAGCAAGCAAAAAGGCCTGCTTTAAGGGTCTCTGTCAGAGTGCCAATACGAACCCGTGGGGTGACGCCTACAGAGTCGTTATGGCCAAGACGAGAGGTGTGATGGCTCCTACAGAGCAATCTCCAGATATGTTGGAGGGGATCATTGGATGACTTTTTCCGCGTCATGATCCTAGTCCTTGGCCTCCTTTCGTAGGACAGCCGGGGACTGGGGCTGGCGATGAGGAGAGGGGCACCGATGTGGAACTTGCGGGGATAGCTAAGTCCCTTAGCGTAGGTAAGGCCCCAGGTCCGGACGGAGTTCCGAACCTGGCCTTAAAAGTAGCTATTGCAGAGGCTCCCGAGATGTTCAGGTCTGCTATGCAGAAGTGCCTGGACGAGGGAGTTTTCCCAGAAGCTTGGAAGAGGCAGAGCCTGGTACTATTGCCAAAGGCGGGGAAACCACCCGGAGACCCGTCGGCATATAGACCAATATGCTTGATTGACACGGCGGGGAAGGTGCTCGAAAAGATCATCCTCAATAGAATGTTGCGGTTCACCGAGGGCGAAAATGGTCTTTCGAGTAACCAGTACGGCTTCCGGAAGGGGAGGTCCACCGTAGACGCTATCTTGTCGGTTACAAAAACCGCCGAGAAAGCACTCGAGCCTAAGAGGAGGGGAATTCGCTTCTGCGCGGTAGTGACTCTGGATGTAAGGAATGCGTTTAATAGCGCCAGCTGGTCTGCTATTGCCGATGCGCTCTTGCGTCTGGGGATACCGGAGTACTTGTACAAGATTTTCGGAAGCTACTTTCAGAATCGCGTACTAGTTTACGACACGGAGGTGGGTCGGAAGTGCTTTCACATAACCTCAGGAGTCCCGCAAGGTTCCATCCTGGGTCCGGTGTTATGGAATGTCATGTACGACGAGGTGTTGAGTTTAGAGTACCCAGTGTGAGTGGTGATTGTCAAATTTGCCGACGACATTACGCTCGAAGTCTACGGTGAAACGATCGAGGAGGTAAAGTTGACTACCAACCACTCGATCAAGGTTGTGGAGGCGTGGATGCGGTCCAGGAAACTGGAGCTGGCTCACCACAAGACAGAGGTGACGGTTGTTAACAACATGCTGTCGGCGCAGCAGACGGAGATCAGTGTAGGAGAGTGCACTATCCTGTCGAAGCGCTCTGTCAAGCACTTGGGCGTGATGATCGACGATAAGCTTACCTTCGGTAGCCACGTCGATTATGCCTGTAAAAGAGCCTCCACAGCTATTGCGGCACTGTCCCGGATGATGTCCAATAGCTCTGCGGTGTACGCCAGTAAGCGCAAGCTTCTGGATAGTGTTGCTACGTCCATACTTAGGTATGGCGGCCCGGCGTGGGGTACCGCGCTAAGTACTGAATGCTACCGACGGAAGCTGGAAAGTACTTACAGGCTTATGTGCCTGAGGGTTGCGAGCGCGTACCGCACCGTGTCACACGACGCTCTCTGCGTCATTACTGGTATGGTGCCTATCAGCATTCTTATCAGTGAGGACATGGAGTGCTTCGAAATGCGCGGCACAAGAAGCATACGCAGGACTGTCAGGATGGCCTCTATGGTCAAATGGCAGCGCGCGTGGGACATTTCCACCAAAGGAAGGTGGACCCATAGGTTGATACCGAGGGTAGATAGCACTAGCGTGCGCAGGGTTCTTGCTTAGGGGGGGCTATAATAATGGTGCAATATATATGTATGATCATGGTGCAAAATAGAATTATGGTATACACGCAATATGAATTCCCAAGTAGGGGTTTAAACATGTTGTGGTGCTAACATCGCCAAGTACTCCAAATTGAGATTCTGGAGAAGGCTTCGGATGGTGATGATTTTAAGGCCATGCGAAACTTTAATATGAAGTCATTATCTCGACTCTTATAAAATTATATAAACGTGTCAAATACAATGGAGAATATCGAGAAAATTATCAATTATAGATAAAAAATATTGTCGTTGTGAAAGAATTTTGATCCTGGACAATTAGTGATGCTAGAATTGGAGAATGTCAGAATTGCTAGATAGAACATTTTGATCGAAATCCTTGTTGCAATCTACAGAGATTCCTCCAGGATTTCTCCAAAGATTCGTGCATGAGTTCCTCCAGGAATTTCCCCAAAAAATCTTCTAATAATTCTTTCAGAAATTCCTCCAGGAAGTCTCATATATTTCTCCAGAAATTCCTAAAATAATTCCTCCAGGAATGCCTTCAGAAAATACTCCAGGAATTCTTCCAAAATTACCTCCAGGAATTCCTCCTGAAATTTCTTCTAGAAAAAAAATCCTCTTCGAATGTCTGCCAGAATTCTCCCAATATTTCCTCCAGGGATTCCTCTAGGAATTGCTCCACGGAATACCCCAGAAAATCCTCAAGGAATTTCTGAAGAATCTCTTCCTGGAATTCCTCTAAAAATTCCTCCAGGAGTTCCTTCAGAAAATTATCCAGGAAATTTTAAACAAATTTCTTCAGGGATTCCTTCAGGGACTCATCCATAAATTATTTAAAAAATCCTTCTAAAATTCCTCCAGAAATTCCTTCAGAAATTTCTACAGGAATTCCTCAAAAAAAAAAATCCTCCAAGAATTCCTCATGAAATTCTTCCAGAGATTTCTCCAGAAAATCCTCTAGGAATTTCTGCCAGAATTTCTCCAGAGAATCCTAAAAGAATGTCTCCCGGAACTCTTCTAAATATTTCGCGAGGAATCTCTACAGGAAATCCTCCACAGATTCCTCCAGTAATTTCTCCAGGATTTTTTCCAGGATTTTTTTTTTCAGAAATTCCTTCAGATATTCCTTTAGAAATTCCTCGAGGGGTTCCTTTAGACATTTCTCCAGGAAGCCTCATATTATTCTCCAGAAATTCCTCAAATAAATCCTCCAGGAATTTCTCCAGTAAATACTCCTAAAATTCCTCCAGAGACCCCTCCTGACATTTTTCTAGGAAAAATCCTGAATGTCTGTCTGTCGGATTTCCCCCAATATTTCCTCCACGAATGCCTCCATAACATGCTAAAGGAATTTCTCACGGAATTCTTCCAGGTATTCTTCGAGAAATTTCTCCAAGGATTTGTCCATGTTTTCCTCCAGGAAATTCTCAAACAATTTCATCAGAAATTCCACCAGGAATTCCTCCAGCAATTCCTCCAACAATTCCTCCAGGCATTCATCTAGAAAATCCTCTAGGAATTTCTGTCTGAGTTCCCCAAGAATGTCTCCCGGAACCCTTCCAAGAATTCCTCGAGGAATTCCGCAAGGAATTTATCCAGGAAATCCTACACGGATTCCTCCAGGAATTTCTTCAGGATTTTTCCAACAATTTATCCAAGAATTCCTGCAGGAATTCATATATTTCTTCTGAAATTCCTCAAAAAATTCCTCCAGATATTCCTTTAGAAATTCCTCGAGGGGTTCCTTTAGACATTTCTCCAGGAAGCTTCATATTATTCTCCAGAAATTCCTCAAATAAATCCTCCAGGAATTTCTCCAGTAAATACTCCTAAAATTCCTCCAGAGACCCCTCCTGACATTTTTCTAGGAAAAATCCTGAATGTCTGTCTGTCGGATTTCCCCCAATATTTCCTCCACGGATGCCTCCATAACATGCTAAAGGAATTTCTCACGGAATTCTTCCAGGTATTCTTCGAGAAATTTCTCCAAGGATTTGCCCATGGTTTCCTCCAGGAAATTCTCAAACAATTTCATCAGAAATTCCACCAGGAATTCCTCCAGCAATTCCTCCAGGCATTCATCTAGAAAATCGTCTAGGAATTTCTGTCTGAGTTCCCCAAGAATGTCTCCCGGAACCCTTCCAAGAATTCCTCGAGGAATTCCGCAAGGAATTTATCCAAGAAATCCTACACGGATTCCTCCAGGAATTTCTTCAGGATTTTTCCAACAATTTATCCAAGAATTCCTGCAGGAATTCATATATTTCTTCAGAAATTCCTCAAAAAATTCCTCCAGATATTCCTTCAGAATTTGCTCGAGTAGTTCCTTCAGACAATCCTCCACGGAATCCCCTAGGAATTTCTCCAGGATTTTTCCAGAAATTTCTTCAGGAATTCCTCCAGGAATGCAATAATGCATGTCTTCAGAAATTCCTCCAAATATTCCTTCAGAAATTCCTCGAGAAGTTCCTTCAGACATTCCTCCATTATTTTTTCCAGGAAGCCTAATATATTTCACCAGACATTCCTCAAATAATTCCTCTAGTAAATACTCCAATAAATCCTCCAGAGATTCCACCTGAAATTTTCTTTTAGGAATAACTGTCACAATTCTTACAATATTTCTTCAAGGGATTCCTCCAAGAATTGACCCTTGGATTCCTCCAGATAATCTTAAATGAATTTTTAACAGAACTCTTCCAGGAATTCCTCCTAGAATTCCTTGAAAAACCCCCATGGATTCCTCTAGGAAATTCTCAAGGAATAGGAATTGCTCCGAGGATTCATCCATGAATTTCTTCAGAAATTCCTCCGGGAATTCTCTCAGAAATTTCTTAAGGAAGAGCGCCAGAAATTCCACCAGGAACTCCTCCAGGGATTCTTCTAAAAAATGATCTGGGAATTTTCACCAGAACTACAGGGATTTCTCCTTGCATTCCTCAAATAATTTCCCCAGAACTTTTTCTAGGAGTTTCTCAAGGAGTTTCTGCAGGGATTCGTTAAAAAATTTCTTCAGAAATTTAAAAAAAATCCTGCAGAAATTCCTCCAGATATTCCTTCAGAAATTCCTCGAGGACTTCCTTCAAAAATTTCTCCAGAATTTCTCCAAATAATTCCGCCAGGAATTCCTCCAGTAAATACTCCAAAAATTTCTTCGGAATTACCTCCAGGAATTCCTCCAGAGATTCCTCATGAAATTTCTTCTAGAAAAAAATCCTCTAGGAATGTCTACCAGAATTTCTTCAATATTTCCTCCAGGGATTCTACAAGGAATAGCGAATAGGTCTACAGATTCCTCCAGAAAATCCCAAAGGAACTTCTCCCGGAACTCTTCCAGGAATTCCTCCTGGAATTTCTCGAGCAATGCTTCCATGGATTCCTCCAGGAAATTCTACAAAAAGTTCTCAAGGATTTCGTCAGGGATTCATTCCTTCAACGATTTATTCATGAATTTCATCAAAAATTCATCCAGAAATACCTCCAGGATTTACTCCAGAAAATCCTCTACGAATTTCTGTCAGAATTCCTCCAGAGAATCTTAAAGGAATGTCTCCCGGAACCCTTCCAAGAATTCCTTCAGCGATATCTCCATGGATTCCTCCAGGAATTTCTCCAGGATTGTTTTCAGGAATTCCTTCAGAAGTTCCTCCCTCCATGGATTCCACCAGAAATTTCTCAAGACATTCATCCAGGGATTTTTCCAGAAAGTCCTCCACGGAATCCTCCACATAATCCTAAATCAATTTCTCCCAGAACTCTTCTAGGAATTCCTCCAGGGATACTTCCATGGAATCCCCATGAAATACCTCCAGGGATTGCTGCCGGAATTCCTACAGAAAATTCTCTAAGAATTTCTGCCAGAATTCCTCTAATATTCTTCCTAGAATTCTTCCAGAATTTCTACAGAGTTTCCTCCAGGAATTTCTGCAAGGACTCCTAAAATATTCCTGCTCGGATTTCTCCAGAAAATCCTGAAGAAATTTCTCCCGGAACTCTTCCAGGAATTCCTCGAGGAATTTCTCCAGGGATTTCTACAGAACTTTTTTTAGGATTTTTTTATTCTGGAATTTTTCAAGGAATCTTTCCAGAAATTTCTCCTGGGACAACTGTAAAATTTTCTCTATTAATTGCTCCAGAACATCGAAAAATTCTTCATGGATTCCTCCAAGAATTCCTCTAGGTATTCCTACAAGAATTTATCCACGGATTTCTCCAGAAAAAAAAAACTTCTCCTGGAACTGTTCCAGGAATTCCTCGAAAAATTTCTTCAGGTATTCCTCCATAAATTTCGCCAGGAATTCCTCCAGGGATTCATCAATGAATTTCTTCAGATATTCCTCAAAAACCCCTCTTGGAATTCTTTTGCTTGAGGAGTTCCTTTGATCATTCCTCCTGAAAGCAGCAAATATTTTTCCAGATTTTTTTCTAAAGAATCCCTTCAGGATATCCCCCGAAAATTTTTCCAGGAATTCCCACATTTTTTTAGGAATTTCACCAGAAAAACCTCTAGGGATCCTTCCAGAAGTTTCTCTAGTAATTCTCCAGGGATTCATCCTGGAATTCCTTTACGGATTCCTTCAGGAATTCCTCCTAGGATTACAGCAGAGATTTCTCCAGGAATTTTCCAAAGCTTTTTTTCTAGGATTTCCTCTTTGAATGTCTCCAGGGATTCCTCCAAGTATTCCTCCTGAAAATCCTCCAGAAATTCTTCCAATGATTCTTGAAAGAATGCCTCCAGAAATTCCTCCAAGAATTATTTCACGGATTCTTCCAAAAATTCCTTCAGGAATGCCTCCACTGATTCCTCCAGAGATTTCTCCAGTAATTTCTGCAAAGATTCGTCATTGAATTCCTTGAGTTATTCTTCCACAAATTTATGCAGGATTTTTTCCAAAAAAGTCCTTCGGGAATCCCTCCAGCAATTCATCCTGGAATTCCTCCATGAATTATTTCATGGATTCTTTCATGGATTCCTTCTGTTACCCCTCCAGTGTTTCATCCTGTAATTCCTTCACGGATTCCTTCAGGAATTCCTCCAGGGGTTACATCAGGGATTCCTCCCGAAATTTCCCATAGCTTCCTCCAGGAATTCTTCTAGAAACTCCTCCAAATGTCCCTCCAGAAATTTCCTCAGAGATTCCTGCAGAAATTCCTCCGGACATTGTTCCAGAAGTTCCTCCAGGAATTTTTACAAGGAAACCTCCAAGCATTCTTCCAAGGATTCCTTCAGGAATGCCTTCAGAGATTCCTCCAGAAATCCTTCCAGGGGTTCGTCAATGAGCCACTGCTGGAACTCTTCCAGAAATTTGTCCAGGAGTTTTTCGAAATATTTCTCCAGAAATTCCTTCATGAATTCCTTCACGAATTCCTCTAGGGAATCCCCCAGGAAATTCACGTTTTCGACGCGCCGTCTTGTGTGCTTGCTATAGTACGCGCTCTCGAATCAAACGAGGTGATTTTTCCGAGTTTTTCGCGATTGCCGCGGCCGAAACGTACACTAATCGGTGCGTAAAGCGGTCCAGAAGGGAATAATAGTGGAAGTTTGGTGAAAATCGGTGAAAAACCGACCGAAAACAGTGATCCAGTGCATACCATACGTGGTTGAAACAACAAAACAAACGGTGGTCAGTCGGCTTCCCCGGCGATTTCATTCACCGTTTCAGTGGTGTGGGACGCGGTGCGCCCGAAGAAAGTTTTTTCGTAAAATAAAAAGTGACGATAAGTTTTGAAGAATATTAGGGTAGGTAATCAAAATTTGAACCAAATTGCGGCTTTCTAAAGCAGTGCAAATTTTAAGTGATTTTTTCTCAAACATGGAAATAAATTAATACGGCAAAATCGTATGTACATGAAAGCCACGGGTATAAGCTTTCTGTTAAATGGTAAAAAGTTTGTATTTGCACCGAATTTCATTGAAATATTTGATTTTTCATCAACAATGATTTTAATCTTAATTTGAACCATCGTAATCAAAATTTGAACCAATTTTAATCTTAATTTGAACTACTGGCGGCAGCAGCTCGAGCAACTCACAAAACAGCCAATTCCATGCTAAACAATGAAAAATCACATGAATCTGCTAATTCTCATACCTATTTTTCATTAGGCAATGGAATCTCAACTCAGAATGTTCGAAATTATTTAGGAATTTGGAAACTAAATTTGGATTTTTTTCATCCCCCAAGAGTAAACAAAGCAACCACTAGCGCAATCTACAGGCCAACACTAGAAGCTCACCCCCGTTTACTAGTTCAAATTTAGATTACAAATGGTTCAACTTAAGATAACATTCTCCAAGTAAGAATCACTTAAATTTGATAATTTTATGACTAATAATGCGGAATATTATTCGGTTGGTCGATTCTACGATAAATAAGCTTTCATTTGACGTGTTCACATATTGCGTGTGATACAATGCATGAGCTGTACGAGTGCACCGAAAATGTGGTTTCTCTTGGGGGAAATGAGTGAAATCACAGTGATTTTTCAATTGCCTGTTTTCCATGACAAAAACGCTTTTTTCAATGCTTTTAAAGCCCATTTTATCAGGTTATATTACGGAAAGCTGTTTAACATCTTTTTCGGGGATATATTTGCCTGAATAGTACGTCGTTTTAATGAATTTTGAAATGGTTCAAATTAAGATTACAATTTGACTAGTTCAAAGCTTGATTTCTTACCCTATTGAAAGTTGAGAAGATTTGGATTACATCCGGCGAACGTTGCAGTGTCGTCCATCTACAGTGTGGTGCAAAATAAAAGCAACATAAGGTTGAAGGAGTGAGAAGATAGGATTTTCATTTATTTTTTGACTCGCTCGGGGTAGGTAACGGGTGACCGTTACCATTGAGGCGAAACCAACCTAACCTATCATGGCGGCCGCTAGTAGCGGCGACCCAGGGGGGTCAGTTGGACGCCGACTGCCATTGTATTTGGATCCAACAAACAGTTTTGGCGAGTTAACGTACCTCCAACTGTCTGGTAAGAATGGTGTTACGCTGCCGTTCAACCCATACATTATCGGGAAATCAGTTGAGGCTTGTGCTGGTGGCGAAATTGAAGATGCGAAATCGGAAGCACAAGGCACCAAGTACACCCTGATGGTACGTAATCCGACTCAAGTGACCAAGCTTCTCAAATTGACGAGACTCATCGACGGAACGGAGGTTGAAGTTGTTCCCCATCCCAACCTGAATGTATGTAGATGTATCATCTCCACATTCGACCTGATTCGGATGGAAGAGAAAGATATATTAGCAGAGATGGCCAAATATAACGTCATCCGTGTGCAGAGGATCACCAGATACACGGACGGCAAGAAAGTAAATACACCGGCATTGATCTTAACTTTCTGCAAGACCACGTACCCGGAGACCATTAAGGTCGGTCTGAGACGAGTCCCAACCCGCCCGTACATTCCGAATCCTATGCTCTGCTATGGATGCTTTAGCTATGGGCATACTCGTGCTCGATGTCCCGGACCGCAGCGTTGTGTCAACTGTTCAGGCGAGTTTCATGGAGACGAATGCGGTGAAGCAACACTGTGTTTAAACTGCAAAGGAGACCACCGACCAACAAACCGCCAGTGCCCGGTGTATAAGAAAGAAGTTGAGATAATCAAAGTGAAAGTACGTGACAACCTGAGTTTTCCGGAAGCCAGAAAACGCGTCGAGCAGCAGGCAGGTAGCTACGCCCAGGTTGCTGCTCAACAGACCGCGTTTGAAAAGAAACTTAAGGAGCTAGAAGAGGCCATGATACAGAAAGACAAAGAAATTGCAAGATTACAAGAGGAAAGCAAACAAAAAGACGAGAAGATAGAACGAATGATGGCAGTCATAGAGAAGATGAATCACCAAACTGGTCAAGAAAAATCACGTCAAAACCGTGAACAATCTGTTAGTCGCGAAAAACCGCACAGTAGCCGAGAAAAGCGTATAACAACAATTACAACCGGACCGGTAACCCGTTCCCGAACCAACTCTCCAGCTGTACAGGAAACGAAACGCGGACGATCATCGAAACAAAACACCAACAAACCAGCCACGTCACCGGATCCAAGCCCACCTTAGAAGAAAACCGCCATTAGTACGCACGACCTCACGCAAATGGATTACTCCGGCGAAGAATCTGAGGCATCGGAGACACCCCCAAATCAGCATCTTCGATAGATCAACCTCCCAACAACGTTTGGACATCAACGACAACCAAGGCACGAAAACGGACAACGAGAATAATCGGTTCGGAAGAAGGGAATGTGTAGTACCTCTTCCGACGCAAGTACAGCAGGTTGGACGAGTCATCCGGGACGTCATACCCCAACCCGTTGATGATGAATTCACCGCTGTAGCCGATTCAATCATAGAATACACCACGACACCTGAATCTTGGGATAGACGGCAGGGGGAAGGGGTAGCCCTTCTTTGCCCTAGCCGCCGCCCTACACAAATGCTAACAACTGATCACTCATCTACATCAAGCGAAGACTGTATGCAATCTGATTCAGCTGACTGTATGCAACTGCCCCAATCACCTGGAGAAGGCACCTCGAGAAGTCATCGAAGAAACATTACACAATGCGATTCCCCAGTGCCGGCTGTTGTCGGTAAAGGGAAAAATAGTGTAATGGTTTCGACAGCAGCTGGCACTGCGGGGCAAATCGCCTCACAGGCAAGTCTCAACTCTGAAGGTTCGTCGATGGAGGTAACTGCCCTACCTCTTTCTTCCACAGGCAACCCACGAACACGAAGATCATCAACATCCTCGCACGCCACTATATCAGTTTCGAACTATATACAAACCGCTCCAATCCACTCAACTGAAGAAGGAACCTCGGGAAGTCATCGAAGAAACATTACACAAAGCGATTCCCCAGTGCCGGCTGTTGTCGGTAATGGGAAAAACAGTGTAATGGTTTCGACAGCAGCTGGCACTGTGGGGCAAATCGCCTCACAGGCAAGTCCCAACCTTGAGATTTCATCCACGGAGATTACTGCCGTACCCCTCTCTTCTACAGCCGACTCGCCCACACGTAGTTCATCAGTATCGTCACTCGCCTCCCGATCAGCTACGGACAACTGCACAGGCGGATGCTTTGCCCTTCAGTGGAATCTCCGTGGACTCAGAGCCCACATTAACGAGCTGAAGTATCTCATCGCCGAACTGGAGCCTTGCGTTGTAGCCCTGCAAGAAACCAAAGTGGACCGCCACATCATCCCGTCGGACTTCCTCGGCAGGAACTACACGCTGCTGCTGGAATCGAAAGCCGTACATCACTGGCAGCACGGGGTAGGCCTTGCCATCAGAGAAGGCATACCTTTCGAGCGAATTCAGCTGGACACAGCGCTACACCTGGTTGCGGTACGGATTTATAATCCCATACAGGTAACTATTGTGTCTATATATGTTCCGCCAAGCTCAACTCAGTGTCAAGCTGCACTTGGTGGGTTGTTCGAACAACTAGAAGGCCCGATTTTGCTCCTGGGTGACTTCAATGCGCACCATCTTGCGTGGGGGTCACGTGAGTCGAACGCGCTCGGCCGATATATAGCCGAAACGACTTTGGAAAAACAATTGGTTATTCTCAACGATGGATCTGCTACTCGAATTGATCCGGCTACGGGCAATACTTCAGCGATTGACGTGACGATCTGCTCCGAGAGCCTGGCCCAAAGATTCACTTGGCGAACCCTGTCGGACACACACAACAGTGACCACTTACCAATAACGGTATCCATCCCTGGGTGGTCAAATCATAGAACCACACGACAAAAATGGCTCTTTGACCAAGCTGATTGGTCATTATACGAAAGGATCATAACGGAAACCATCCGACCAGATACGCAATGGGACGTTGACTCCTTCACCGAGAAGATCATATCAGCAGCGACTGAATGCATAAGGAGTGTATCGGAAAGTAGTTGAAAATGTTCAGGATGTTCTATCTCGAAGCTGGTTTTGTCTTTTCATTTCGGTTCTTCTATGAAATCTTCACAATATAGTTAAGTTTAGAACAGCATGGAAAAATTTGGAAAATGTTTAGTATTATTGAAAATATGGTTAAATGAATACACCTCACAGAATAAAAATCTGCACAAAATGCAATTTTGTTAAGATTTTTCAACATTTCAAAAATCTGTAGCGCATAAAATTTGTACGATAAAAAATCTGGAAAATATTGATGCTTGTTAACAGTTATGTACACATAACATATCATTTAACACCTACTTTCAAAATTCATATATTCGATAGAAAAATCTCCTATATCTACAAAATGGTCCACTCCAAAAAACGTCTATTTTTTGGTCAAACTTTGATGATCTGCTTTTAATATCTTAAAAGGTATTAAAATTCTAATTTTTGCTCTAACTTACTCGTCCATAAATCAAAAAACATACCCTGTTTAAAAAATGCGAATTTTCCATTTTATGTATTTTTTATTTACGTAAACATGATTTGGAGGAGCATAGAAAAAAGAGGTTCCTCAAAAATGGCATTTTTTCATTTTTAAGAATTGCGCTTAAATGCAGTGGAGATTTTTCTTGAAAAAAGTAATTTGCCTATATCATGAGGATTCTGGAGCTTATTATATTTGCACAAAAAAGTTAACAATTTTCGAACATCATCGAACTTTTTTCGCAATTTCATTTTTTTAGAAAGTGTGCAAAAATTTAAAAACATGCGTTCAGTAATCTAGGTTAAAACCCAAGTTAAAAGAACATGTTATGAAAATCATAAAAGCCATTTCTTTTTTCAAGGATTTATACAGTATCTCCAAAAATAAAATTACTTAAAAGTTGTATTAAACTATTTTTGAGGCTATTGTAAACATTTTCAAATACTTTACGATACACTCCTTACCGCGTACCAGCGGTCGGATTGGACCCAAAGCAGTACCCTGGTGGTGCCCCGAGGTAAAGGCAGCAATTCGGCAGCGACGAAAAAGTCTCCGTTCCCTTCGACGACTACAACGATCCGATCCAAATCAACCAGAAGCACTAGCGAAGTTTCAGGAAGCAAGGTCAGCGGCACGCAAAGCAATTAGTGAAGCAAAGGAGCAATCGTGGGAAAATTTCGTCGCGAAAATATCGCCTAACAGCACGACAAGCGAATTGTGGAGAACAGTCAATACCTTACGTGGAAACCGTCAACGGCGCCCGATAGTCCTGAAACTACAGGACGGATTCACGGATAAGCCCGATGAAGCAGCGGAAGAACTGGCAAGAGTTTACAGTGAGAGATCAGCGGCTACCAGCTATCCTCCATCGTTTCAGATGGCAAAAGCGGCAGCTGAACGCGTGTCTAAAGAATTCTCGCCAAACACCGAAAATGTGTATAACATGGACCTCACTCTGAACGAACTTCTGTGGTCTCTCGACAAAGGGCGAGGTACCTCGACAGGTCCAGATATGGTGGGGTACCCCCTGCTCCAACGTCTCTCTCTATCCGTGAAAATGACGCTTCTAGAGCTGTTTAACAAAATTTGGCACAATGGCGAGTTTCCAGCCAGCTGGCGTAATGCCATTGTGGTACCCATCCCGAAACCTAACTGCCACGATTCTGGACCAAACGCCTTCCGGCCAATCTCACTCACTAGCTGCATGGCGAAAGTATTCGAGCGGATCGTCAACCGTCGTTTAATCACAGAGTTAGAGTCTAGCGGACGACTTGACAAACGCCAACACGCCTTTCGTGCAGGGCGCGGTACCGATACCTATTTTGCTGAGCTGGAAACATCATTACCAAGCGTTGACGAGCACTGTCTGATAGCTTCCTTAGATCTGTCTAAAGCATACGATACCACCTGGCGATATGGTATACTACGAACACTGAAATCTTGGCGTATTAGGGGTCGTATGATGAACATATTACAAAGCTTTCTAGCAGAACGAATGTTCCAAGTGTCCGTTGATGGATATCTATCACGCGAGCACTCATTGGAGAATGGGGTTCCTCAAGGGTCCGTTTTGTCAGTGACATTATTTCTTGTCGCGATGCAACCCATTTTTCGAACTCTACCCAAAGAAGTTGAAATACTTGTGTATGCAGACGACATCCTCCTCGTCGTGCGAAAGGAAAAACATCAAGGGCTACTCCGCAAAATGCAGGCTGCTGTCAAGGCTGTCGATAAATGGGCAAAAAGTGTCGGATTCACCGTGTCTGCAACAAAATCTCATATATTTTACTGCAGCCCAAACGCACGTCGGGAACCAGTGCACGAGATCACCCTTGATGGAGTTCACATCCCGAAGACTAATAGGCTGAGGACCTTGGGTGTCACGTTAGATCGTACCCTGACATTCAAACCCCACTGCGAGATTGTGAAGAAATCGTGTGAATCTCGACTGAAGATCCTCCGGATGATTGGCGCTAAACTTCCGCGTGGGAATCGGACAACTATGCTGCAAGTTGGGTCTGCTTTGATCACTGCAAAGTTAACCTACGGAATAGGGCTTATTAGTCGAGGTGGACCAGCAGCTCTACGAACTCTCGCCCCAGCATACAATAGGATGATTCGTTTCGCTTCTGGGGCGTTTGTCACTAGCCCAACAGACTCAGTCATGGCCGAAGCAGGTACATTGCCGTTTGAACTACTATCAATACAATCCACCGCGCGAACGGCGATTCGAATAATGTCTAAATTTCCCAACATCTGCATTCCTCTCAGTCACCGAATTTCTGACCAATTGTTTGAACTAACTGGTACAGCCCTCCCCACAGTCGAGCGAATCGTCAGACCGGGCGATCGTGTGTGGAATGCACGAAAGCCCTCGATTATTTGGGATGTGAAGAAAAGTGTTAGGGCCGGTGACCCACCGGAAAAAGTTCGTCCAGTCGTACAACAACTACTCTCGACGCGTTTCAAGGAAATGGCCGTTATCTATACTGACGGCTCCAAGTTAGATGACTCGGTTGGGGCTGCATATTACACTGGAGGCCTGACTGGCACGTATAGCCTCCCAAAACATTGCAGCGTTTTTTCCGCAGAAGCGTACGCCATGAAGAAGGCAGTTTCGATCCCGAATATCGGTAGAGAAATGGTAATACTATCGGATTCTGCGAGCTGCCTACAGGCCTTAGAAGCGGGAACTTCTAAACACGCGTGGATCCAAGAGATTGAGCACAAAGTTCAAAACAAACCAATAAGCTTCTGCTGGATTCCGGGACATGCCGGCATCAGTGGAAATGTTGAAGCTGACCGTTTGGCCAACGAGGCTAGGGCACTACCTACCATTGATGTTTCCATACCCGGCGAAGATGCTTTACGAGCAGTCAAACAAAGTATTCGCCTTACGTGGGATAACAAGTGGTACAACAATAGAGACGCGAAACTACGGGTAGTAAAACACCACACGCATAAATGGAAGGACCACGAAAACCCAGCTGATCAGCGTATACTAACACGATTAAGGATCGGCCATACAAGAATAACACATTCCTTTCTATTAAAGAAGGAACCCCCACCGACTTGCGAAACGTGTGGAACAACTTTGGATGTGCGACATCTGATCCTTGATTGCCGAAAATATGAGAAGGAAAGACGAGAAAATAGCATAAGTGAAACAAGTTTACAAGATGCATTGAATAACGAAGAAGAAGTTGTCAAAAAATTATTGAAATTCCTACATAAAACTAGGTTATACGAAAATTTGTAAACTAATATGTGAAATAGGATAAAATCTGTTGCAAAAGGAATTTGGCCCGACACGAATGCACCCTTCAGGTGTAAAGTGTCGTAAATACATTAACAAACAAACAAACAAAACCCAGGAAATTCTTCAAGGATTCCTTTAGGAATGCCTCCAGGGTATTCCTTCAATAATTTTTCCAGCAATTCCTTTAGTAGTTCCTCCTGCAAATTCTACACGCAGAAAAATTGCGCTTGTTTAAAACAATAAAACGCATGGTTGATTTTCAAACTGAGCATTTACTTATTCCAAAGTTATATTTAATTGTTTTCATTCAGAGTTTATTGATAAAAACAACCGATTACCATCATTTCATGTAATGTCAAAAATTTCATTTGTTTCAACAAAATAAAAACCACAAACATGGTCCTAAAGCACTCACACATCTATAAAATGCTTACCCCAACATCGCCACAGCGAAGAAGGTGCAGCAAATCCATCACGCCAACTTCCAAGTGCAGCTTTGGCCGTGATGGATAACGCGCAGGTACTCACGACAGCATCCACAAAAAGTTGATCGGTTTCGCCTTTTTTTGTCTTTTTCTAGTCGTTCTCCTCGCCATCCGCTTACCGACGATCTAAAAATAGATTTCCGAGCTGCCGCAGTAGCTGCCGTCACCAAAACAATCACATTCCGGGTTTGTTAGTGGCAAAAGTGCAGTCGTTTGAATCAATCAATTATTTCATGTTTAAAAAACCATATCTCTGTTTGTTTTAACCAAGGTTGCGACCATTCATTTGCAAAGATTTACATTCATTTGCTATTATCTCAGCTCAGAAGCATGCTATCGAAAAACAATGTATGGATGAATTTAACTGTCTTGTTCTGACTTCTGGGGAACGGTTCGGATGAGTTAGTCTGCCACGATTGCCGTTGTAACTAAGAATGAATGATTTATTTCTACTTCTTAACTCAATCGAGGTGGTGTGTCGCACGCCTTTTTGCTGCGTGTGCAACTTATAGTTTATCGCACTCTACCGCAATGTGTTTATGCTACCATGCATAAACACGGTCGTTCGAGTTGACTCTATAAACACACAGGCGTAGTCAGGGTGTATCCACCACACGTCCTCTTTATAATTTTTTAAATTTTAGCCTATAGTGTAAAATTTAAAACAATACAGTTATTATTATTTTGAATATCATATTAATCTAATGCAAGATAGTTTATAAAGTATAACAATAATGTGTAAGTCCTATAATAGTGAATAAGACTGATATCATAATGTTTTGATTAAAATGTTTTATACAATATCCACCACACGTCTCTTTTATTCCACTTTTCTTTACTTCATTTAACTACGATATTGCAATTCAACCCTCGATACTTCGTATCTTGGGCGCCACCTTCTCAAGGTGAACGTATCGCTCTACAATAGTTTGTAATGAAATAATTTAGTACGTTGTGGTTCATAAGATTTAATTGTTTGGATTCATAGTTTAATTAGTTGTAATAAATGGTTTCGTTCTATCTTTATGTATGATATCTAACCTATTTTTGATTCTTACCTCAACATTTTGACCTCTATCTGTTAGAACGGGATAGGGTCCATCGTATATGCTATTTAGTTTTGATTTTGCTTCGTTTTTTATTAGTATCAGTTGACCTGGTAAATATGTCATTGGTTTCAATTTAGTATTGAGCTTCCTGATTCTGTTTTCTTTGGCGTCAATTAACCGTTGTTGGATTTCTCGTTGTGTGATTTGAATTTTGTATTTCAATGATTTAGCATAATCTTCCAAATTGTATATCGGCGTTTGGGTTTCGTAATCTTTTAAATTTGATGGCAATTTACAGTTTTTACCAAATACTAGTTCAAAAGGAGTTTTTTCTGTTTCCAGATGAACAGTTGTATTGTAGGCGAATTGATAGAATTTAATCCAAGATGACCAGTTACCTGGTTGTCTTGCTGCATAAATTCTCAAAAAGTTTCCTAGACTCTTATGCGAGTTCTCCAACGCTCCAATCGATTGATGATGATAAGCCGTAGAATTCAATTTTTTGATTTGCAACAGTTCACAAATATGTTGAAAAAGTTCAGACATAAATTCTGTTCCTCTGTCAGTTGCAATCTCATCCGGTACTCCATAATTTAGCAGAACATTTTCAACAAAAGCTTTCGCGACAACTTCCGTTGATTTGTTCCTTATCGGTGTTGCTGTTATGAATTTGGTTAATTCACATTGTGTCGTTAAAATATATACATAACCTTCATTACTAGGCAATAACGGTCCAACAAGATCTAGATAAATCTTGCTGAATGCACTGTTTGCCGTTGTGGTAATGATCTGAGGTATGTTTCTTGGTTTGATGTGTTTGTTCTTTTGACAAGCTTCACATGACTTGATGAAATTTGTTACATCGTTTGTCATACTTGACCAAAAATAGCGTCTCTGTATGTTTTTTAGTGTTTTCTTGATACCCGCATGTCCTGCTGTTGGCAGTACATGGAAATCATTAATGATGAGATGTTGTTCAGTTTTGTTTTCAATGTGCTTCACTTTTGGATCTATCATTCTCATTATTGGCATGCCTTTATTCATATTATTGGTATATACCATGTTATAAAATTGTTTTCCATGATCCGTATTTTTTATTACGAGCTCGTTTATGTTTTTGTTTTTGCACATATTTCGCAGCATTACTACTATCCGCCGTAACTGGACTAGAGTCTTAGCTGGTTGAATGATTAATTGATTGTTTAACATACAAAACTTTACTTCAGGAATTTTATTTTTCTCATCGAAAGTTAATTCGACGGACTTCCCATATGATGGTTGCTGGCCAGGCGACTCATCATTGAAATCCTTATTTGTATTTGCTTTCCTTGCTGTGCTTCGGGTAGTAATAAGTATATCTTGCTCTATTTTGTTGTTTAATTCTTGTAAGTCTTTGATCGTAATTCGAGACAATGCATCTGCTAAAACGTTACTTTTGCCTGGAATATAATTAATTGTAAAATCATACTCTTCAAGTGCCAATCTAAATTTGGTTAATCTACTTGAAGGCTCCTTCATTGAAAAAAGATAAACCAATGGTCTATGATCTGTTTCTAAATCAAACTTTCTACCAAACAAGTAAGGTCTGAAATGTTTGATCGACCAAACCACAGCCAGAAGTTCCTTTTCAATTGTTCCGTAATTCATTTCAGATTTGTTTAGGGCTCTGGATGCAAATGCTACCGGTCTACCATTCTGGTTTGATAACACTGCTCCTAAAGCATATCCTGACGCATCTGTTTGCAATTTAAATGTTTGCTTAAAATCTGGGTAATCCAGTACAGGTGGGTTTATGAATTTCGTTTTCAAGGTTTCGAAAGCTTGCTGACATTCTGCTGTCCACTTGAATGGTATTCCTTTTCTTGTTAAATGATTTAGTGGAATGCAAATTTTAGAAAAATCTTGTATATGCTTGCGATAGTAATTTGCGAACGCTACAAAACGTTTTACTTCATCGGCCGTCGTTGGTACAGGCCAATTGTTAACGCTCTCTATTTTTGAAGGATCTGGACGTACTCCTTCTTCCGAAATAATATGTCCTAGATATATTAATTCTTGCTGCAGAAAGTTACATTTTCCTGGATTCAATTTTAAATTGACTCCTCTCAACCTTTCAAAAATGTCAATCAAATTTTTATTATGTTCTTCTAGACTTTTCCCAAAAACAATAATATCGTCTAGATAAACTAAACATTTTTCCATGCACAATCCCGACATTGCGACTGTCATTAATCGTGAAAAAGTTGCTGGGCTTATTTTGAGGCCCATGGGTAGCCTAGTCATTTGAAATTGTCCTGAGGCTGTTGAAAAAGCTGTTATAGGTCTGCTTTTGGGGTCTATTTCGCATTGATAATATCCTTGCGAGAGATCTAAGTGCGTGAAGTACTTAGCTCCCGCTAAAGAGTCTATAATTTCCTCAATATTCCCTAATTCAAACCTATCATCTTGGAGTGCATTGTTTACCTTTCGGTAGTCTATAACCATTCTCCACTTTTTTCTATCATTACACGATTTTTTGGGTACAAGAAGCATTGGACTGTTCCATTCAGAACGAGCTTCCTCTATTATACCGTTTTTTGTCATCTCTTTAATTTGTCTTTCAATTTCTGATTTTTGCGAATGTGGTAACCGATACGGTTTAGTGTACACAGGTTTTGTATTATCTTTGACATTAATCGAAGGTGTCAAAATTTTTGTAACGGTTAACTTGTCATTTTCAAGGCAAAAGATATCATTGTATTTTAAACATATCTTTTTAATAGATTCTTTTTCATTTCCAGATAAATGGTTTAATTTGAGTTCCCTTAATAATTGTTGTGTTCTGTTTGGGATTTCTTTACAATCATTTAGTTGGACTATATCGTAATTGTCCAGTTTCTCCATTTTTGGTTTGATTTCATTTAGAAAAACTGTCTTTTTTGAAACGTTCAAAATTTTTACGGGAATTTTTCCATCTTTTGGATCAACAATCGTATTGGCAATAAATACATGTGGTTTTATTTGTTGGCTCAAAAGAACATGAGGTTCCTTTACATTTACGGTTATGACTGTCGTAAGCTCAGTTCTTGCTGGAACGCATATTAATGAAACTTGGGGTTCATTAAAAGGTATTTCTATTTTTCCCTGGTTTGAATTTGCAATGAATATTTGTCTCCCGAAATGTAAGGTTACTCCATACTTTTTTAAAAAATCAGTACCAAGTAACGCAGGTACATTTGGGGGAAGACCCTTAACAACATACAATTTTGCTGTAAACATTGCATTTTCGTAACACAGGCGTGCATTAATACTTCCTAGGGCGTAAGTTGTTCCGTTTATTCCACGAATTCTGATTGTATCATTTTCATCAATAACCGTTCTCGGTGGAACAAGTTGTGCTGTAATAATGGAACAGCTAGCTCCACTATCCAAGATAAATGGAATTTGTTGGTCTTTGATATAAAAATTTATTGATGGTAGTCGTTTTCCTGAGTTACTCACGAAAAAGATCAATGACGTTTGCTACGTCATCTTCCGGAGGTTCTGGTCTTGGTTGAGGCACAGGGATTGCTACGTTTGCATGTCCCTGCCTTCCTCTATTGTTATGCCCTCCTCTTGGTTGATATTGGTGTTGATTATTATTTGGTTGATTATTGTACTGAGCTTGGTGATTGTAGTTGTTTTGGTGCTGGTCGTAGTGGTTGTATTGATTTCTACCACGACTTCTATTGTGGCCATAACCTCTGGATCTGTTTCCTCTTCGGAAACTTGAGAATCCTCTGGTCTGGAATCCTCGTCCTCGATAAGGGTTTTGGGGTTTTTGCCTTGAGGGACTAGCATGAAACCACATAGCTGATTCCTCTTCAGTGTTTTGTACCTCTAGCGCATCACTGATAGCCTTCACAAGGGTATTAGGATTACGCGCTTTTAGGAAAAATTGAGTTCTATGGTCTTTCAGACCATTCGTAAACGACTTCACGGCAACGGGTTGCACAATGGCACTTGCCGCTGATTCATCGGAAAAGGTTCCTTGCGATACATGAGCTGCGGATAGTTTCGCCGCCAGCTCATTCATTTCATGTCCATATTCTGATATTGTTTTCTTTTGTTGTTTCATACTGGCCATCTCCGCCTCAATGGCCTGCGGACTAAATTTAATTGAAAATTTGTCTTTTAAAAGTTTCTTCACTTCAGCCAAAGTCGTCGCGGTGGTTATTGCACCGTGAGCTGGACCTGTTAACCTGGTTTTAATAAACTTAATCAATTCTGCATCAGGGACTCCATCAGAGTAGTCCTTCAGTAGATCGATTGTTTCGAAAAATCCAAGCAACCTATCGGCCTCGCCATTAAACTTATCGACGAGCCGTAAGGCTATGCTCAAATCAATTTTCTGTGTCATGTTGATTACTTGTTGCCCAAACTCCTCTTGAATGAACAAATTTTCTAAAATCGAATCGTCCAAAATATTACCGTTTAACCTTTCAATTCCTTCGTTTATGAATTCTTTTAGTTGCCGATACCTAGCAATGAGAGAATTTTGTAACTCTGTATCAAATTTATTTTTTGTTACAATTTCCTTTAATTCTTTATTTAAATTAATCAATGTATCTATTTTAATTTGTTTGGTTGCAGTAGCATAATCACTATATTTACGAAGGTTACTATGCAATTTCAATATTGCATCTTCAATTTGAAAAAATCTGTCCATTCCATTTCATAAAAGAATCGCTTAATCATTTTGTTTTATATTACTTACAATTAAAACTTCCTTTGCATGGAATTCTTGTTGTGTACTGCCCAAGAAAACTTATATGCGTATGTCGAATCATTTGTACATCCATAGTTTTGTTTGTTGTACCTAAAAATTTGACGAACTTTAATATTTCTTCAATTAACTTAATTTTTGTCGATACTTCCCTTTTTGGTTTATCTGGTCAGAAACCGACGACGGTATTCTTCTAACGCCATCCTCAATTCCCCATAATTGAAATTGTAAGTGTCCATGTGGTCGCGTCGTCCGGTTCGCATCACAGCTGCCGATCCAATCTGGAACACCGCTTCAACAATCAGCTCCTTGGCGTGTAATTCCTCGTTACTGATTACTGCCATCCTAACTGCACGCTCTGCCATGTCCGAAACTGCCTAAATGATTCACAAGTTGCTCGGCCACGAAATGTTCATAATGTTGGGTAATGTTTATTATGCTGGCAAATTTGCCAAGCGGGACACTCGTTCGGCGACTCTCTCCGTTTGCTGGCGATGGCACTTGATCACTGCTTTTACCAGCAAATATCCTACGGCTACACCTGCTAGAACACACAGGGCCACGGTTTGTGCCGTAAGGTGTCCACTATTGGATGGTGCACTTGTAACACTGCTGGTCGGGGCGACGATCTCGTCCGCCGAAAACCAGCCCATTTCAACGGTTATTCACACGGTTATTCACTGTTCACTAATTACTTTCACAGTACCGTAATTAACTTTAATTCACAGGCAGACACCTCCTGGCAGGATCGCCATGTCTTGTTCTGACTTCTGGGGAACGGTTCGGATGAGTTAGTCTGCCACGATTGCCGTTGTAACTAAGAATGAATGATTTATTTCTACTTCTTAACTCAATCGAGGTGGTGTGTCGCACGCCTTTTTGCTGCGTGTGCAACTTATAGTTTATCGCACTCTACCGCAATGTGTTTATGCTACCATGCATAAACACGGTCGTTCGAGTTGACTCTATAAACACACAGGCGTAGTCAGGGTGTATCCACCACATAACCTTGTAGTTTTATCTAAAAGTTTGCCGAATAACATTGGGGTCGCAAACGTATACCAAAGTCGTGAGCGAGCTGTGAAGGCAACTCTCCACGCGGTGAATATAAATTTCATTCACGCTGTGGAAAGTTGCCTTTAAAGCTCGCTCACGACTTTGGAATGCGTGTGCGACCCCAATGTTATTCGGCAAACTTTCAGATAAAACTACAAGGTTAAATTCACCCATACATTGTTTTTCGATAGCACGCTTCTGAACTGAGATAATAGCAAATGAATGTAATTTTTTGCAAATGAATGGTTGCAAGCTTGGTTTTAACAAACTGTCAAAAATTTCGACAAATGAAAATATTTGTATTATCAAACAAATGGAACAGTTCAGTTTAAACTAGAAATCAGTTTGTCGCTATAGTAAACTGAAAAATCGGTTGATTTGAACTAGAATTTAATTGTGTTTACAATTTATTTTTCTGCGTGTACAGGAATTTCTCTAGACTCCTCTTCTAGATTTTGAGAGCTTCGTTCAAAAATTCTTTCAAGCACTTCTTTAGTAATGCCTTCAGGGATTCCTCCAGAAAGTTCTTCAAGGATTCCTCTTGAAATTCCTCCAGGGATTTCTTCTGGAATGCCTGCACGGATTCCTCCAGATATTTCTCGAGCTGGTAAAGTGATTCTCAAAATGATCCACGGAATGCTGTTTTGATGCGCGAATCACAAAATGGTATATAAAATTCAATTGTGGATGATACAATGAACACCAAGGTGTATAGAATTTTAAAAATGTGTGTGATGTGAGTATAGTACATTATATACCTAAATGATCAAGGGAACGTCGAGATAGTGCATGCGTGGCAAGTAATTGCAATTTGATTTATAGAATGTTAAGGTAAAACATGAGATTTGGAGATGGTGTAAACATAAAAATGTTGGTGCTGCGTAAAAATCAAATTGCGTGCGGAAAAAAAGGTGCATGATGTCACCGTGGTGTATAGGATCTACTGATAACACTGAGTTCATTGGTATGGTGCATTGAATGCTGATATGGAGCATGTCATTCAAAGATGGTGCTTTATGTCAGTATGATGCATTAGAGTTGATATCGTACATGAAATGCTATGTATCGATGTACGAAACTTCATACAATAATAATGGTGCAATAGAACGCCACGATTATGCAATAAAAGCTATAGTAATGCAAGAAATTTAAAGATGGTGCATGATTTCGCAATTAGACACATATTTGATTCAAAGATGGTGCGTGAGATGGTGCCTAGATGATTCTGTGAACACCATGGTGGTGCATGGAATGAATGATGTCAGTATGGTGCATTAGCTTCACCATGATTATACTCGTCATGTTTCATATTAAGGCTCAAGCATCCGTCATCATTTTTCGGAAAATAAAAAGCAGTTTTCTAACTGTAAATCAAAACATCGACCATGAAAATATATTCACTGCATTCTATTCCTCACGTAGAGTACAGTGAATATATTTTCATAGCCAAGACTTTTGTTTTGAACGAAAAAACTGCTTTCAAATGTTTGATGATGACGATGATTTTAATGACGAATTGTTCAACGTTAAGGTGCACTTGCATTTCCTGCAAAGGTGCAGGAAACTCAATGTGGCACAGAAATCAACATGTTCCAGGTACGTGGAATACTATTTTGTATGCAAAATGCCATAATGGTGCATCAAATTCAAATGTAAACCACATCATAATGGTGCATAAGATGCCTAGATGATATAGTGAATGCCAAAATGGTGCATGGAAAGCTTTGAAGAAGGCGTTTGATACTAGTGTGCTGCATTAGTTGTCACCGTTATTCAAAGATTAACAACATGTTGCATGGTTAGGTGCACGAATTGCAAAAATGGTGCATAGAATACAAAATAAAAGTATTGTGATGCTCACAACATAATGGTGCATCAGATGCCCAGCTGATATAATAAACGCTGAAATGGTGCATGAAATTCAATGATGGTGCATGAAATTCAATGATGGTGCATATCAGTATGATGCATTATATTCCTAGTTGATTAAAAGATAGTGCATGAGAACAGCATAATGCGTGGATACCTAGATCATTCTGTGGACGCTTTGAAGAAGGTGCATGATGTTAGTGTGCTGTATTAGTTGTCACCGTTATTCAGCGACACTCGACATTGTGTATGGCTAGGTGTACGAATTGCAAAAATGGTGCTTGGAATTCAATGCGGCGCCGAAGTCACCATGGTTCACGTACATGGATTACAGTTTTGGAATACGAAATGCCAAAATGGTGCATGATATTCGAATATGGTGCTGACATCACTGATTAGTTAAAAGATGGTGCGTGGCATTAGCCTAAAAATGATTCTGAGAACATCATAGGTGTGCATGAGATACTAATAAATTGTATTTATCAGGGGTGCATTTGTTGCCACCATGATTCAATGATTCTCAACATTGGGTGGTTAGATCCAAAATGCAAGAATTGCAAAAATGATGCATAGAATTTAACGTTGAAGCATTCGTCATTGAAATCATCGTCATCATCAAACATTTGAAAGCAGTTTTTTCGTTCAAATCAAACAGTTTTGCAACGAAAATGGATTCACTGCATTCCACATGAGGAATGTAATGCAGTGAATACATTTTCGTGGTCATTATTTTGAATTACAACGAAAAAATTGCTTTTCTATTTCCGAAAAATGATGCGAATGCTTGAGCCTTAATGTGGTGCGGAAGTCAACATGGATCAGGTACATGGAATACAATTGGGTGTACGATATAGCAAAATGGAGCTTATGAAATTCAAATGTGAATTAAATGCTTAGATGCCGCGTGAGATGGTGCTTAGATATTTATGTGATCATCATGGTGGTGCATGTGGTGCATGGAATGCAAAGGAGCTACATGATATCTGTATGGTGCATTAGTTTTACCATGATTCAGTTATACTCAACAAATTCCATATGTAGGTGAACGAATTGAAAATGGTGTAGGAAACTCAATACGACACAGAAATCAACATAGTCCAGGTACAAGGTATGCTATTTTGTATGCGAAATGCCAAAATGGTGCATCAAATTCACTTGTGAATCACATCATAATGGTGCATAAGATGCCTAGATGATATAGTGAATGCCAAAATGGTGGTTGAAAAGCTTTGAAGAAGGTGCATGATACTAGATGATGTATTAGATGTTACCGTTTTACAAAGCTTTTCAATATGGTTAGGTTCACGAATTGCAAAAATGGTGCATAGCATACAAAAAAATGTATTTTATGTGATGCTCGCGGCATTCCGGTGCTTTAGATGCCTAGATGATATGATAAATGCTGAAATGGTGCTTGAAGAGCTGTGATGGTGCATGAAGTTTCATGATGGTGCATATCAGTATGAGGTATTAGATACCTCATTGATAAAAATACATTTCATGCGATCATCATAATACGTGGATATCTAGATCATTCTGTGGACATCATGATGGTGCATTGAAAGCTTTGAAGAAGATACATGATGTTAGTGTGCTGTATTAGTCGTCACTGTTATTCAGTGATACTCTTTTTTTGTATGACGAGGTGCACGAATTACAAAAATGGTGCTTAGAATTCAATGTGGTGCCGAAATCACCATGGTTGACGTACATGGAATACAGTTTTGGAATACGAAATGAAAAAATGGTGCATGTTTTTCAAATGTGGTGCTGACATCACTGATTAGTTAGAAGATGGTGCGTGAGTTTAGCCTAGATGATTCTGAGAACATCATGGTTGTGCATGAGATACTAAGAAATTGTATGTGTCAATGGTGCACCATAGCTCAGTGATTCTCAACATTGCGTGGTAAGATCGAAGGTGCAAGAATTGCAAAAATAGTGCATAGTTTTTTTTATAGAAGGGGGGCAGGTGCCCCCCCTTGCCCCCCCCCCCCCCCCTGTGCACGCTAGTGGATCAAAGCGTTATGTCTAACACTTCATCTCTAGCAGATACCATGAAGGTTGGGCGGTTGCCTATGTTAAGTAATGCAAGGTCTGTACTACTTAAGTAGTCCATCAAACCGAAGCCTCTCAAATTAATGTCTGAGCTGCCCCAGATGATATGGTGAGCATTAGCCTCACTGCCAACAATTAGCGGAAGGCCTTTTGAAGTACAGTATGCGATGACTTGTTTGAAAGCATCCGTAGGGGATGGTTCATCATGCGGTAAATAAACCGAACAATAGACGTATTTCCTGTTGAGGTTTCCAACAGATACATCAATTATGATAGCACATACATCTCTGGTGGTTAGTTCAGAGATGAGTGTAGCAACTATTGCGTTGTTGACAAGCACACAGGCTCGAGGCATGACACGTGAGTTTGCCATTTCATGTTTACTGAAAGTAGCAAACACCGGGTTCACAAGGTTTCCTAGATAGAAATTCCCCTTACGGAAGTAAGGTTCTTGGACCAAGGCCGCTTGGACTGAACCATTTTGCGTAAGTCTGTAAAGATTGATTGTTGCTGTTCTTTTATGCTGAAGATTGATCTGAGCTATCCTAACCGTAGCCACTACCCAAACTAGGCAAGATTAAACTCTTCGCAACAACAGCACATTTTTTTTAAAGAAGGGCAGCTGATTGTCTCGGAGAAGCACAAGGTCCACTGCACCATTGCTCCGGTTAGCGCAGTAAGGCCTACATACTGTGGAGGGCACCCTGGTACTCCACAGGCTCCGTTAGCGGTTAAGTTTTTATTAGACCCCCCTAACCATTCATTCCTAGGCACGGTAAGCATGAAGCCGCATCACACCATGAATTAGGGGTCACCTGTTGGTGGACTCTTACCACCGGAACAGACGGTCCGTAGTGTTATTCTTAGCCAATTGAGACAATCGTTACCGACACTATACAGCTATCTAGGCTGATCGAGAAAAGAAGTTAATATTGATGATCAACTTCATACGGGCCCGAACAGCCGGCAAAAAGGTACCTCTATCCTGACCGCTACGATGTCCCTTTTTATGAATTCTGAAATTGGAAAGAATTTACAGTTGTTATGTAATAAAATAGTCGCTCTTGGAGAATGCTGGCTGTCATCATATGCCAACTTACATGAGTGTTGTGGAATACCTAGTATTCTGGATTTATTGACCCATGGCTCTTGAATGAGGGCCACGGTTAAATTCTCTTTGGTGAACCTCCGACAGAGCACACCCGTGGCGCTCTCAGCATGGTGGAGGTTCACTTGCAGAACTTGAGTCGCCATTTCCGTGGTTCCCACTTTTTTCCGGACGACGACTGTCTGGCTTTGGATATTGCGGATCATCAGGATGTCGTTTGATGTTACAGTTTGCGTTGTAGTCAAGAAAGGTTCGCGTGTTGGAAGGAATACAGATGAATGGCATTTGTAGGGTCTGGATCAGTGACGCACTAACACAAGTGCATGAAGAAAGGAGAGACGACCTGACAGGAGAGGACTTTGGATTGGGGAGTGCGCGAGGAGACGTGGTTGGTGGCAGCTGCGATTAGGAAGCGGAGAATCCGGATTCTGGCGATTACCTGGACCAGAAGACGTAGTAGCGGCAACGATCAGAAATGCGGTCATCGACGATACTACAGCATTCTAGTAACCAAAGTTGTACCGATCGGATGTGTTTCTGAAATCATCCTTCGTTACGACACCCGAGACTACACTTGATGTTAGGAAAACAAACATGCTTTACGTATCTAATTGCGTACTAACCTATTGAAGACTTAAGTTCTGGTAATTCAAGCACTCACGTGAGTTCTTATTGCAGAACAATTTCTCTAATTTGACAGGATTTTGCAACTCGCTTAAAGTCCCGGATTTTTCTTTATTGTCCTGGGACTAAACTAGAAGCAAGTCATGGATTGGGCTAGAGCTCCAATGCATGTATAAATATCAGTACTACCGTTTTGTTTTTCTCATAAATTAAATCGATTGTGTTTGATTAGAGGTGCACTAGGCTTTAAATCTCAATGAAAACGGGACCTTGTTATCGCGCTCGATTTCTTGAACCACTCAGGTAACAAAATAAGGTAATGCCACAAAAGATCCAAATTCTGGTGGCGGTGGTTCACCCGAACAGAAAAAAAATGGTTTGGAGGTCATTCTAAACCGATTGGATGCTGACACCAAAGGCAAACACAAAAAAAAAACACTGTATAAAATTTTTCGGTGAGTTCGTTCCTTATTGTTGTTACCTTTTATATTTGAACATGATACTTGTATACTTGGGGATTCCAGAGAAGAGGAGGGGAGTTTAGCTGAGGAAGCTAAATGAACTGGTTTCCGGGAAAATGAAATGTTCGTGGATTGACCAGGCTTTTGTCACGAGAAAACAATCATCATGTTGTTTCAAAAGTTTTCCAGTGAATTAAGCTTTCCCTGCTTCAACAAACTATCAGGTAGATCATTCCGTTCCAGTATGACTGCAGCTAAAGGCAATATTTGTGCTGAACGTGGATACATAAGGCTATCATATTGTTACCTTGGAAGGTGAAGACTCGCCTAGAATTTTCAAGAGCACAAATCTGAATAATCAAATGACGGCTTGCACTGAAAAGTTGATCGATTGGTAACCCTTTGGTTTTATGATTAATCGACCGGTTTTTCAGTGTATCGTCATTTGATTATTCAGTTTTTTACTTTTGAAAATTCGTAGTGTGGCTTTGTTATACCTTCACCTTAAGGAACTCTAATAATGGTAATATATTTATATACCACTGGATCATTTTTTTTTTGGTTTTTATTTTTGTGTATTTTAACTGAAGCTAATTCTACACAAGGGCCACTGGATCACTAAAAATTCAGCAGGAGCCTTGTTTCAATATTGTGCTCAGCAACCCACGTGCGAGCTTGCGTAGACATTGAACAAACATCTAGCGGAACATAACACTAAACAATCATTCAGCCCCATTTACACCACCCAAAGCTCAACCCTCCAAATTGCGAAGCTTTTCGTCAGTTTTTCTTGCAAATACGCATTTACCTGTGCGTGTACGCCGCAGAGTGATGCCGTCACCCACCCACCTTGCCAGTCGTCATCTGGTATCGACCACGTGCGAATCCATCAGTAGTCAGTCAGTCATCGCTGCCCGTACCATCAGCTCGTCTGATCGCCGCTGCCGCCGTCCGTGGTCCGTCGTGGATTGGATTGGAGGAAAGACAATGTCCTGGGATTGTCTGCCGCTGGAGCTCCTGGAGCACATCTTCCAGAATCTGGACTTCGACGAGCGGAAACCGCTGTCGCTGGTTTGTCGCCGATGGAACCAGGCGGTGTATTCCCGTCCGCTATGTCGCAGTTTGTGTATCGAGCTGAGTCGAGGGGTTTGGGAACAGGGCGGAGTGGCAGAGCAGGTGACGGTGGTGGATGACGCAGTGGTGGAGGCTAGTGAGCGAGATTATCGTACGGTTTATGTTAAATGGTGTAGAGATACGAGTGAAGAGGTGCTGACGTCGATAAGTCGGTTGTTGGGAGTGTTGGATGAAAAGTGCTTGCTGGAGGGATTAATCATTGATGCGCCCCTCGGTCATGGGCTGTGCGAATTTTTCCGAACGCATAGTGAGTTGTTGGCGCGAATTCGGAAGCTCCAAGTATCTACCGGAACAAAGGATAATGGATTAAAGGCGGATGTATGTGTCCTGAAGATGGACCAGTTGGAGACACTCTTTTGGAGAGAAATAGTATCAGGAGTTCACGTTCACAATAAGGGACCCTTATTCGTGATAGATGCACCTAAGCTTCACACCGCTATCGTGAAGTTCGGTGATTCAGATTTAGATAGAAGGATTGCATGGCATAACGGATTTATGGAGCTTGGTCAGTGTGCGAGTCTCAAAACATTGAAGGTACATCTACACCCTCGAATGTGGAACAATTTCTTCAAACAGAGCTTGGAAGCCCTGGAAGATCTGACAATCTACCATAGAGTAGAGGACGAGTATGCCCGTGACTGGGACTGCATGTTCTCCAATATGCCAAACTTGGCATCGCTTAGAATGAGAAAAGTCAACGATGTGATTCTAAACGCCATAAATCGCCACTGCCTCCAGCTACGTGTACTGTTATTGGACAACGTAGATCTAACAGACGGATTTCTCTCCGTTGATAGAATATTTCCACGACTTGAACATCTCCGGTTGGAAACAGCTGAAATCCATTCCAATAAGACTCTCTACCTGCCCGTTCTAAAGGATCTCGAATGGTTCAACGTTAAGAACCAAAGTGAACAATCGCTAACTTTGGCCGCGCCAATGCTTCGAACCCTTCGTCAAATCCGGGACGAAGCCCCGGATTTCATCCTAACCACCAAGTCCCCACTGGAAAAACTTCAACTCGACCTGCACGAATCGGACATCCCAGAACACTTCTTCCAACCATTCCCGAACATGCGAGAGCTGAGCATTCGCGTCAGCTCGGCTTGTCCAGAACTGGACCGGATGATTCCGCACTTCCGGAACATCACCGAGTTTGTGCTGATTGCGTACAACGCTCCGCTGCAGTGCGATCAGCTGCTGAACGAAATGTTAAAACACTGCAACAACGTCACCTCGATGACCTTATGCGGCTTCAGCCCGAACTTGGAGCTGTCCTTCCCGGTGTTCGCTCAGATCTTCCGGAATCCAAATCTGAAGGTAAGATCATCATATCAAGTTCAAAATCCTTATTACACCTACTCTCCTTTTCAGTCGCTGAAACTATTCGGATTGACCGTAACGGGGAACTCGTTCCCGGTGCAGATCCACCCCGGGCTGGAAACCTTCGAGCTACGCCAGGTCAAGGTGATGGACGTTGCATTCGGCGCATACGTCTTTCCCTCGGACGACAGCCGAGTAGTGTGCCTCAAGAGCGACGAATGCTGCAGCTACTCGTCCAGTGATTGCGAGTGAAGGCCAAACAACAGCGCGCGACCGCTAAACGGGCGGTCGTGTGTGTGGCGATGATATGGCGTGCGTGCTCTACTCGAATGGTTGTTTTTAGTTACACGAGTTTATTTTTTACGAATCTAAGTCGCAGTATTTATTTGATTATGGTCGCAAAACACATTATCGTCTCTTCAAGAGCATTTACTTTATTTCCGGCAAAACGCTGTAAGCATAAAATGTAAGCAAAGCTTGCCTTTCTAACCCTGGTGGTGGAAATTTGAACTAACGAGAAGAATACTGATTCAAAGCTCATCCAACATTCATGAGAAGACGCTGACAATAAATGAAGTTTGATTTGGATTTATGAGAAGATTACAGAGTACATCTATTACCTAATTAAACGAGGGTTCATGCACGTACAGTTTAGCAGTCAAGAAGAGTGACTTATTTTGCTCCACAATTCTCGTCAACATAGGAAATGTAAAACAGTTTTGTAATATCTCAGGAATCGTCGTTACCTCAAGCAAAATAGACAAATGCGCAAACATACACCAGTAAGCGGTACAACCAGCACTGCCTGTTAATGCAGACACCAAACAAGAAGATCATACATCAGTCAGCTATTTAGTTTAGAACGAGATTTTGACGGGCATCTTTAGTTCTGTTAAAAGCAGATCAGTTTTTTTCCTTACTTATCTACCAGAACAGGTCAAGAAAGAAGTCCATTCCATAAGAACGGTTGAACACAGCCAAAATGATGTGGAATAAAAAATAATAGTAATGTGATTATGACATCGTCTTTTATTTGCCTGTTTTCCTGAAATTTGCGCAAATTCCTCTTTAGGCCGTACCAGCTGCCGACGTCTGTCTGTTGCGCTGTCGTACTCGTTTCCTCCATTGTTTTGGTCCCTCATACTTACGCTCTCCATGCTGCGCCGCTCAGTTGTTCATCAAAGTGCTGCTTCCATCTTTCAATCATCTCACGTTCGTACCGTACCGGTCAGGCTAAGGCCGGGGTGGCCTCTGCTGTACATAGTAGCCGCCTCCATTCCACTTGGTCCATGGCTGTTTGTCTCCAGTTCCGCACTCTGCGTAGGGTCCGCAGATCGTCCTCCACTTGGTCGACCCACCTAGCTCGCTGCGCTCCACGTCTTCTTGTACCGGTCGGATGACTCTCGAGAACCATTTTAGTCGGGTTGCTATCCGACATCCTGATGACGTGACCCGCCCACCGTAGCCTCCCGAGTTTCGCGGTATGGACGATGGTTGGTTCTCTCAGCAGCTGATGCAGCTCGTGGTTCATTCGCCTTCTCCAAGTCCCGTCTTCCATCTGCACTCCGCCGTAGATGGTACGCAACACCTTCCGTTCGAAAACTCCAAGGGCGCGTTGGTCCTCTGCACGTAGGGTCCATGTTTCGTGCCCATAGAGGACGACCGGTCTAATCAGCGTTTTGTAGATGGTTAACTTCGTGTTACGGCGAACTTTATTCGATCGTAGAGTTCTGCGGAGTCCAAAGTAAGAACGATTTCCTGCCATAATGCGCCTCTGAATTTCTCTGCTGGTGTCGTTGTCGGCGGTCACCAGTGAGCCCAAGTACACGAATTCTTCAACCGCCTCGATTTCTCGTAGAACTTTCGTGTGTCCTTAGCGCGGTACAGCTCTTCCATCGCTTCGCGATCTCGTTCTTCCTGCTGGCGCTTCTTCATCCGGAAGACTGAGTTCTGCCTGTTCCGCGCCTGTTTGTACCGTGCCTCATTCGCTCTCGTACGGTGTTGCAGCATTCTCGCCCATGCTGCATTCTTCTCGTTTTTCAACTGTTCACATTCGCCGTCGTACCAGTCGTTTCTGTGATTCGGAGCCGCGAAACCTAGTGCTGTAGCCGAGGTACTACCTATGGCGGATCGGATGTCCCTCCAGCCATCTTCAAGTGTAGCTGCGCCAAGCTGCTCTTCCGTTGGTAGGGCCACTGCTAACTGCTGCGCGTAGTCTTGAGCCACTTCTACGTTACGAAGTTGCTCGATGTTGAGCCGCGGCGTTCGACTTCGACGCGTGGTGATAACTGTCGAAAGTTTTGAGCGCATGCATACAGCAACTAAGTAGTGATCCGAATCTATATTCGCACTGCGGTATGTGCGGACGTTGATTATATCTGAGAAGAATTAACCGTCGATTAGAACGTGGTCGATTTGGTTTTCTGTTTGATGGTCGGGTGATCTCCAGGTGGCTTTGTGGATATCTTTGCGGGGGAAGAAGGTGCTTCGGACTACCATACCACGGGAGGTTGCGAAGTTTACGCATCGCTGGCCGTTATCATTCGATACGGCGTGCAGGCTGTTTCGCCCGATTACCGGTCTGTACATTTCCTCCCTTCCTACCTGCGCGTTCATGTCGCCGAAAACGATTTTCACGTCACGCGGCGAGCAACCATCGTATATTTGCTCTAACTGCGCGTAGAACGCTTCTTTCTCGTCATCGGGTCTCCCTTCGTGTGGGCAGTGGACGTTGATGATGCTGTAGTTGAAGAAACGGCCCTTAACTCTCAACATGCACATCCTTGCGTTGATCGGCTGCCACTCGATCACACGTTGTCGCATCTTGCCCAACACTATAAAACCTGTTCCCAGTTCATTGGTGGTGCCACAGCTTTGGTAGAAGGTAGCCGCTCGATGCCCGCTTTTCCACACTTTCTGTCCAGTCCAACAAAGTTCCTGCAACGCCACGATGTCGAAGTTGCGGGGATGTAGTTCGTCGTAGATTATCCTGTCACATCCTGCGAAACCTAGTGACTTGCAATTCCATGTTCCAAGTTTCCAATCTTAGTCCTTATTTCGTCGCGTGGTTCTTTGCCGATTATATCGAGTCGTATTTTCTCCTATGTTATTCGCAATGGGGATTTTTACGGGTGGCTTATTGGCCCTACGCCAACACTCCTGTCTCGCCGGAGGGCCATCGTGCCAGTTCTGTTTAACGTCCCAACCAACACTGGGACGACCACGCTGATGGGGCTACCACCTTGGATCTAGCTGGGCGTGGTGCAGCGTTTCTTACTCAGCCGCTGGATGCCAGAACAGACGCTGTTTGAGCCGCACCTCCTTGGTGAACAGACACTCGGATCGTACCTCCTCAATCTAGCTGAAGTCAGAAGGACAACAGTGCCCAGGCTGCACTACCAGCTAAGCACACAACTCTTAGCTGGCGGTCTTTGTCATCGCTTGACCCGTGGAAGCATGAGGTAGGAACTTGTGAGGACCAGAGCTATATTGGATGCTCTCCTTATCGACTCACCGTTTTGCAGCCCATCATCTCACGTTCGTTTAGTCTTTATTCTTGGACGTTTAGGAAAGATCATATTTAAAATTAACTCGCACACAAAAGCGTGTTTCAAAATGAAAGTAGCCTATTGTTTACTGAACAATTCTCAAGAATGCCGTGAATGGGTGAGTGAGTGAATTGATACTTACTTATCCAATCCATTCACTCACCTGTTTCACGAAGGATTGTAACAAAAAATCGACATTTCCTTAAATTGCACAACGAAAAACAAACACCGAGACTTTTAGGTAAAACCCAGTTCGCGAAAAAAGGTATTTCTTGGACAAGTTAATGGGTTAGTGAATGAGTGTTTCATTGAGAGGGATGAATCATTGTGTAGATGAGTTAGTGAGTTAAGAAATATGTTAGCTGGCGAGTGAATTGGTGAGTGAGTGAACTGATGTGCCAATGAATTGGTAAATGAGAGTTGATGAATAAATCATTTGAAAATTGAATTAGGCAATGGTGAGTAAATTATTTGATAAGGGAGCAACCAAGGGAGTGAATTTGAGATTTTTAACTTGATGAATGATTTTTTGAGTGACTGGGTAGACGAGTAAGTATGTGAGTTGATGAGCGAGAGAAGAAATAAGTGTGTTATGTAAGTTGTAAGTTAGTGGTAAATTCGGTAACTAAATAAGTTCATGTATAAGTGAATGTGAACAGGTTGATGAGTAAGTGAGACGGTAAGTAAGTTTTAGAATGAGTGATTTGGTGAGTAAGCTGATGAATTAGTTAATTAGACACTAAATGGCTAGTTGAATGTTTGAATAAATTGTGTAAAGTGAGCTTGTGAATTAGTAGATTGACGAGTAGGTGTGTTAGTAAGTGATGGGGTTCAAAAGTGAGTGAGTTGGCAAATAAATCATGACGTAAGTGAGCGGCTAGCTGTGAATATTCTAATTTAAATGTTAGATAAGTTAGCTTACAGAATTCCAAATGGAGTTAGTTTTCACAACAAAACGAAACAATGTAAGGAATCGCGCCACTTGGGCGGTGGCTTCTATATTCGTCTGTTTTCCACTATAACTCAGTCAAATTTGAACCAACGCAACGCAACGCGGTAAAATATCGCAGCCTACTGCTCCATCTCAATGACTACACCAGCCAGGGATTAAACGCGTACCCAGCACTGAAGCGGTGCAGCATAAAAATCCAATGTACAGAGAATTGCTGACACGTAACAGTTTGGATCCCATGCGTTTGAACCAAAGAAATGATGTCTCCATGCCAACTAGCACAATGTTGTCATTGACAGCAACTGGGGTCAGAGCGTTTGAATGGAGGGGATCCACACAGTCAACCGATCTAAGCAGACAATGTTTTTATGCTGCATCGTTACATTTCTGTCTGCCAAAAGAATACTACCCATCAGATCCGAGGTTTGCACGCTTTGAACCAAGTTATGCTACCTACCGCAACATTAAAGGGGGGGGGGGGGGGGGGGGGTGAGGGCATGTGTTTCATTACCCGGTTACGATATTCCCCACTTATAAATTGTATTTGCAAACTTTCTTTTAATGACATATGCCATCCTCATTATATATTATTTAGGACCACCACTATCATTCACACAAACACGTTTACTAACTAATTCCCTCACTGACTCACTCATTTACTCACACATTCAATCACTTACTCACTAACCGGCTCACTCTCTAACTCACTCGCTCACCCGTTGACTCACTTACTAACATATCCTTAATGAGTGGATATGTAACTCACTACATCACTCACTAACTCACTCATTCACCTTCATTTACTAACTGGTCCACTCAGTCATTACTTCACTAACTCACTAGCCCACTCACTCACTCATTTAATCATCTGCTCACTCTTTTATCAACTCAGTCACTAATCAATATTTTAACTCTTCACTACACCCAATAACTCATTACATGACTCACTAACAGGCTCGCTCACTTACTAACACACGCACTTAGCAACACACACTCTCATTAAATTGTTCACTTACTTCATCACTTACTAACTCATTACATCACTCACTAACACGCTCACTCATTTGCTCACTCACGCACTCACTCACTCATTAAGTTATTAACTCACTACATCACTCACTAATTCAATCATTTTTTACCCACACATTCACTCACTACCTCCTCTCTCGCTCACTCACTCATGTACTTGTCAGCTCACTTTATTACTCACTAGCTCACTATATTTCTCACTAACTCACACACTAATTTATTTACTCATCAACATTCATTTATTCACTACCTTGCTAATTCACTCATTTAACTACTTACTAACAGGCTCACTCTTTAACAGACTCACACACTTACTCACTTGCTTATTTATTCACTCATTGAATCACACATTCATTCACTAACAAGCTCACGTATTCATCAACTCACTAACCTATTAGTCCACTCAGTCATATACTTATTAATACACTACTTAGTGAAGTATTGGCTCAGTAAATCATTCACTTGCCTTTAATTCAACAAGCTATTGATCAATTTTCTTACTCACTAACTCTTACACTCACTACTTCATAAACTCACTCATGAACTCATTTACTTGCTAATTTACTTGCTCACTAATTTTCTTCCACTCACTAGCTTACCAAGTCATCAACTCACTCATTTACCAACTTACTCACTTACTCCTGAAGTCATTAACTTAATATTTTACCAACTTGCTCACTTACTCACTCATTCTTTAACTTCCTCGTTCAGCATTTTACTTATTCATTTACTCATTCATTAACTCGTTAACTAACTCACTGAATAAATCAGTTACTGACTAACTCACTAATTCACTCACTAATATACTGACTCCCACGGAACAGATCTCACATGCTCATTAACTCATCAATTCACTCACTGACTCACTACTTCGTACACCCTTATTCACTTATAGGAAAGATCAGTGAAGTACTAGATTTGTAGTAATGAGCTGAATTTTAGTATAGTGAGAAGGCTAATTCTCCTTTTCTGCAATGAAATGGTGCAAAAAGCGTGGATATTATGATTCCTTGCCTAATATGATGCTGTTTGAGCATAACTTTAGGCGACAGTGTTGTTGTTTTCTCGATTTCTTGCAACATAAACAACATAGTTATCCAAAGTATTTCTCAAACAGCATCAAATTAGGCAAGGAATCATAATACCCACGCTTTTTGCACCATTTCATTGCAGAAACGGAGAATTGAGCTTCTCACCATACTCAAATTCAGCTCATTACTACAAATCTAGTACTACACCAAACGTGCCCCATTCACATATTCTTTTACTAACATACTCAAATTCATGGCTGCCCAAATCTCTATAACATTCTCAGTCAGCAACTGACTCACTCACTAAATCACTGAATAATTGGACAGCTCACACTCACACAATCACCAATTCACTAATTTTCTTACTCATTACCAACTCTTTCACTCAGCTGGTTTTTACCAATTTTACCTATCTGATCACAAAGAAGGTATTAAAGTGTGTAACCACACTTATGTTGTTTTTCGGCTCCATCTTGCTTTGAGACATTTGAGCCTTATGAATGAATGTTTTGTAATGCTATAAAGGAAGGTAACAGTTTTTGATTTAAAAACAATCTAGAACAAAATCTTGCAAAAAAGACCCCGTCAAGCGAAAAAAAAACGATTAATTTGTGTGGGACTGATAGGATAAAAACACTAGATTTCGCTCCCCTAAATCTCTGCTCTAATCTTTCCCACTTCATACATTAAAATGGAGTTTGTGTGGAGGGGACGAAGACTAGAACTAGAACCACGTTTCTAGGCACAACAGTTCCACTATGTATTTTTTAGTAAAAAGTACAATATGTGTATAAATTTTTGATCCAAAGTACCTCAGGCATGAAAATATAAGTGATTTCTCACAATACTATGAATACTAAAATTCAATTTGTTGCACCGCTTTGTCGAAACAAACCAGAAACGTTTTAAAACTTTAATCGCGTTTTTCTCAGTTTTAAGTTTTTCTACATGGGACAACTATGCGTAGAACGACAGTGCGCCTCTCCTCCATCTGCTGAAACGTAACACATTTTCAACCCCTGTTTTGCAGTTCCTGTTTACGACATTTCTCACGTAAGCTCATCCATATATGATTTATCAGTTTTCCCCTGAAACACCTTGGATCGTCCTGAAGCTGCCTTAATTGCCAGAAAATCCTCTGAAACTTCTTGAAATGACTTCCCTTCAAACGACTGGCAACCCCCTCTCCTGTAAACGTTCCTTAACACTCCTGAAGCACGCTGAAACCCCCTGTAACGCCTTGAAACTGTTTTAAAAATCACCTAAGACCTCAAACCTCAAACACTCTGGAATTGCTCTGAGAACCCACTTGGAGCTTCCTGAAATCCTTTGGAACTCCCTGGACCCTCTGTAACACCCTAAATTACCTTAAAACGCTTTAAAATTCCTCTGAAGCGCATCTGAAACCATCTAATAACCCTCAAGAAATGGAGGTCACCTAAAGTCCCTCTGAAATTCCCTAAAACCCTGTAACCAGTGGTGTGTCTGTCTGTCCGAGATTTGTGAGATTTTCGCGGTGTAGTGTTTCGTTTCAATGTTAAAAATACCAAGAAGATGTTTGAATATCCGCTGAGCATCACCAACTACCACCCACCGCCCACCGAACAACAAACAGCCACACCACATAGTTCCGCTACTCACCACTAGGCTTCGCAGGCAAGGATAAGGCGGCCATGAGGGGTGGCGTATAAGGAGCCATGATGGGGCGAATTTAGTCAAAGCGGGAAAATCTTGGTCGGGGAGTCTGGAAAGGTTAGGCGCCATTGTTGCAGATCACTACCAAACTGCAAGCCAAATTGAGCAGACGTATGAAAAGTTGTTAAGTGAAAATTCCAAACTACTAAAGAAAAGTTCATAGTGAGAGACAATGGAGAGTAAGAAACAGTGCAGAAAGCTGACCAACGTAGAATATCCAGGTAACACACCCCCGACCAGAATCCCAATCGTCCCCATAACTAATGCACCACCATCTCGCTCCCAAATCGCCCACAGGACCCCTTGGTTTCTTTGTGTAGTCCTTGGAGCCCGTGTAGAGAGACCCGAAAGTCATTGCGTGGACCTACCGGCTACCAGTCAAGCGAAGTGCTCGACCCGAAACTGCGAACGTAGGACGGAACCCTGACGGGAGAGTACCGCCCACCACCGTGCCGTTACCAACTGTGAGTGCCGCCATTTTGCCCGGAGCTTCGCGGCATCGTCAAGCCAGCGACCGCGAACGCTCGGCAGTTAGGCCACGAACGGAAGCAAACGAGGAAGAGGAAGGAAGCCGTCGTAGTATCGAGGGACGAAAGGAACGAGTCAGCGACGAGGAAGGAAAGTGGTGAAAGTGGTTGCGGAAAGGAAGAAGGGGCCCCGCCGACCGTAAAAGGGAAGAAGAAGAAAACAGGAAGTTAAGGTAGGAGATAGGCTGTAAGGAAGTGGGAAGGACGAATAAAGGTACCTGTGTGCACAAAGTAGGAAATAAAGTGGGAAAGTGTATTGCAATCCGGAGTTCAGGTGTTTTCTTGGTCGCGGTGAGTCAAGCGCGTATGCCGACCCTGAGGCAGTTGTAGAAGGGGGTCTCATTGATGCCGGATAGGGGGAGGCCCCAAAAGGTTACAACCCTTAAAGACCCCCGTAAACTTCTCCATTCTCCTGAAGCCCCCAGGAAATCCAATGAGACCCCTGAAATGCCTTTGAACTCATTGATACCTCTCTAAAACCCTCCTGAGACTTACAGGAAGTCCTCTGGAACACCAGACCCCTGAAATCGCCGGAATCCTCTGAATCCTCACGAGTCCCACTGCCTTGAGACTTCTTCAAAAATCTTCTGGGGCTCTCCTGAATCCCCAAAAGTCAGTCCCCCCTGAGACTCCCAGGAACTTCTCCTAATTCCCCAGAAAGGGCCTGGCCGAAGTCTACGGTCCATACATTATTTCAAAAAATGTGTATAAACCAAAGTCTACAAGATGAAAGGGGGTCTGAGATTATTAAAAATTAGTCTACGTAGTTCGTGAATAGCGCTACACCTCATAGAAACCAATTAATGTTTTTGAACTACTACTTAGTAACTTCTCTACAACAGGAACCGCGAAAACCTCCTGAATCCTGCTGATATACCTTCAAACTCCACTGGAAAGCCCTCTGATATCCTGAGAACTCCCCCTCCCTCCTTCAAGCATTCCGGGGAACCCTAGGGTGAACCTGTATTGCTAGTATTGATTAATGAACACAAGTCTAACTTGTAGTAGGTGATAGAACAGAATGATGTTTTATTACTAGACAAATTTATAGATTACTACGATTACCAATATTCCCCGCCTTAATCAGGAATTTGAACTAATCCTAACTCATTTGCAGCTCCAACGAATTTCACAAACGGGACCGGCTCTGTAAGTACATCTGCCTTCTGGGAATCCGATCCGACTTGCTGGAGTGCCATCGTCCAGCTTCTCTCTTACAAAATGGTGCCGTATGTCTATGTTCTTTGTGCGAGGTGAACAGCCAATTTCCTTATCGGCCAGGCACAACGCGCTGCGGTTATCGTAAGACATAGGAATTGCATCTTGGAAACCGAATAGTTATCTTCGCTGACCGCACCACCATACTGCTAGCTTCTTGTGTTGCTGCAGACAACGCCATGAACTCGGATGTTTCTTGCAACTCCATGATATCGATCCGCCTGCCTGCACATTGGAACACATATCCTGTTACCGATTGTCTGGTATCCGCGTCATTGCCCCAATCTGCATCGCTGTAGCCCTCGAAAAGACTGTCTGGTTTCTTCTGATACACCAGCTTCGTGTTGAGCGTTCCCTTGAGATAGCGCAAAATACGCTTTGCTGCCGTCCAGTGGGGTTCTCCTGGATTGCCACTGAAAGTGCTCACGGAGTTGACTGCATAAGCAATATCGGGCCTCGTAGACTGTGCCAGAAATTGGAGTCCACCAACTAATTGACGAAACAGCACATCCTTCATCTTGTCTTCCTCTTCGGAAGTTTGCAGACCCATAGCTTTTGTTAGCTTCTGTGCTGGATCGTAGGGACTTGGACTCGCATTACAGTTAGTCATCCGAAATCGCTGCAGCAGATCTTCAATATACCTACCGTTGCTGATCCAACATAATCAAATTCTTCTCCTGTGTGTTTCGAATTCCTAACACTTGCTAGGTCTTTCATCCTGAACTTTTTCATTAAACGATCCTTCACCTAGCTGACCCATTCTTGAGTATTTGAAAACAGCAGGAAGTCGTCGACATACACAGCACTAATGATGATCTGCTCGCCGTCCACGTGATAGTAGACACAGGGATCAAAACTGGAACGCTTGAGGCCGATGTCCTTCAGTTCTGCATCTAACTTCCTGTTCCATACGCGACTGGATTGTTTCAGTCCGTACAGCGCCTTCCGCAGGCGACAAACCTTCTTCGGAGCGGTTTTACTCACATGACCTTCGGGCTGTTCCATGTTGATGACTTCATCATCCAACTCTCCTTGTAGGAAAGCTGTTACAGCATCCATCTGAAAGACGTCCATATCCAGTTGAGCAGCTGCTGCCAGAAGATAGCGGATTGTGGCATAACTCACTAACGGAGAGTACGTCTGGTCATAATCCACTCCTTTCTGCTGTGAAAACCCTTTGATCACTAACCGCACCTTGTTGCGGTCCACCGTTCCGTCCACGTTGGTCTTGATCCAGTAAACCCATTTACACTTCAGGGCTCGTCGTGATGATCTGCAAATCAACAAATCAAAATTTTAGTACTTGCCTGGGATTCAGCGCTCCCTCGCGCTGCGCCTGACCATGCTCGATCGTGTATCTTCTGATTGCGGAGGAAGCACAGGCGTTGTAGGCGTCATCGTCACAATCGTGTCATTTGCACTGTCATAATCTGTCTCCGCTTCAGTTTCTTCATCGGTATTGACAGGTTGTTCTGCCTGGATTGCTTCATCCGAGTCGTCGGTGTCGCGTCGGTTCGTTCATGCCGTGGTCCAAAATCGTCCGGTTCATGTAGCTGCATCGTCACATGCTCATGGTCGGACCCCGCCTGGGTGGCTTCCAGGGGAATCTCCTTCTCACTCAAATACATCACATCACGACATACTGTCACCTTACCATTCCGATGGTTGAAGACTCGGTATCCTTTCGTCTGTTCGCTGTATCCAACAAAAACGCCTGCTTCAGATTTTGGATCCCACTTCTTGCGTTGCTCCTCCGAAATGTAGCACATAACCTTCGAACCGAACACGCGTAACTCCGACAGGTTAGGTTTCCTTCCAGTGAATCGTTCTTCGGAGGTTACATCCAGGCCTTTAGTCGGAGATCTGTTGATCAGGAACACGGCCGTGGGTACGGCTTCTGCCCAAAAACGCTTTTCCAGGTCACCATGAAACAGCAAACAACGAGCTTTTTTCATCACCATACCACCTCTCCGCAGGGCCATTTGGTTCCGGGTTGTACGGAACCGTCTTCACATGATGGATTCCCGATTCTCCCAGAAACTTCTCCATTTTTGATTTATATACTCAAGGCCGTTATCCGAACGCAATCGCTTGATCCGTCTTCCCGTCTGTGTTTCAGCAAACGCCTTGAAGCTCTTGGATCAATCCAGAACTTGTTGTTTTGATTTGAGAAAGTACACGAAAGTCTTCCGGCTGGCGTCATCGATGAAAGTCAAAAAATACTTGCTCCCACCGATGGACATATTCTCCATTGGGCCACACAAAATTACTATGGACTAATTCGACACGTTGCACACGTTGGAATGGTGGAGTCCACAAAATCGATACCTTCTGCTATGGATCGCCGCCGCTTCAAACTATGGCTGTTCAAGTGTCCCATTCTTCGATGCCATAACATCATGTCTTCATTCGCTTTGGCTGCACAGGATCTTTGCTCGCCGGACAAGACCAACTTGTAAAGTCCCATTACTCTCTCTTCCTGTTGCCACCAGTTCGTTGGACGCAGACCTCAGTTCACACGTATCAGCAGTGAATACTACTCTGTACCCACTCTTGCAGATCTTACTCACCGAAAGCAGGTTGATCGCCACTTCACTTCCAATGGCCGCCTTCAGCTAGGCGTTCCCAGTGACAAGGACTGATGACACCGCATTGTTTGCCACGTTAATTCGCTGCGAAACTTCTTCCACGCCATCGAGCACCACACCGCCATGGCACATATGAGAGGTTGCGCCAGAATCGAAGATCCAGACCGGATTTGACTCACCGTTTCTCTGGAACAATGGTTCCCCTTTCTCTCATGCTTCTTTTTTGGTTCCTTTGTAGGACACTATGCTGCATAGTGGCCCATCCGCTGACACTTGCAGTACTTCACGTTTGACTTTTCGGCTGCCTTCTTCCGCTGCTGACTGATGAACGCACCATCGCTTCCACTCGACCATGGATTATCGCATACCTTTACGTCCTGAAGAATTTTGGCCTTTATCGCATTCGCCGTCATCCGAGCACCTGACGCCTCAAGGCCCATAATTATCGGTTTGTACGTTTCCGGGAGTCCCATCAGCAGGAGGCTAGCCAGCCAAGTGTCGTCGACTTTGAAACCGACCTCCGATAACTTGTAGCTAGCCGACATCAGCTCGTTAACCCCTGACATCTTCTGAAACGCATTGAAGTCCCTCTGAATCCTCTTTGAGACCTCCCAGAAGCTCTTTTAAAACTACCCGGGTTGCTCTAAAGCACCCTGAAATGCCTCTGAAATTCCCTGAAATCCATCAAAGCCCCCTAAATGCCCTAAAAATGCATCTGAAGTCCCACTGAAACCTCCTATATTCGCCTGAAACCCTGTATGGCATCAACTTTCAATCTTTTGGCCTCTCAACCTTCTTAAACTCCTGAGGCAGACAAAACCAACAAACGGAAGCAAAAGGTCACCGACACCCAACCCGGGTCGCCCATCATCAAGTACCATGGAAGCTCCGGATCAGCCTGACTCAGTTGCGCCTTCTGGTTCTACGACGACCGATCATCAGCCTCGTTTAAATCGTTCCTGCCATCCAAGGCGTTCCAACTCTAGTGCTGGCGATGAGGTCTTCAAAGCTGCCATCCGAATGTATACCAATCGTAGCTGTAATACATGGCCTGATCAATATTCTCTACCTAGTTCCGTACCTCGTGTAGACGATACAGCACAGCCCGCTTCAAATCTGCTCATGTTGGTAAGATGTTGGTAAGTTTAACACATCTCCATCGATGAAGCTGTCCAGCTAGTCATTTACGTAGTGATGCTTCTGAATGGCCGCCGCTGCACGAGGATTATGTACGGCGTACTGCTCGGCGTTGATGTTCTTGACATATTGTGCTGAAGACGGGAAGCAGGTGGAACAAACATCGAATATCGTGAACTAAAAAACTTCTGTTTAGCTTCCTAAATTTTTTTTTAACGTGAGTACATCACGATCAACAATACACAATACACATATGCAATTCCTGCAACCAGGTTTCTTCGAAGAGCCACCTAATCGCTTGTGATCAGTGCCGCAGTGAACGAGACCATGCAGAGGAGAGCCGTCCATTCATTTGCAAGCAGTGCCGAGAGAAGGATGCAATTCGTTCGGCCATCTCCACCCGATTGCGTTCTCAATCCAAACAGATGCCGTCGGGTAACGATTCATGTAACAAATCAGCTTCGAACGTAGGAAGCAAGATTTCGTCTATAGGCTCTACCACTCGGTTGTCGATCTTATAAGCGCATTTGCTACTGATCGAAGCGGTAAAGCGAATGAAACATCAGAAACTCGGCGAACGAGAAGCACTGAGGAAACCTGAGCATGAAGAAGCTCATTGACAGCTCGAGTAGAAGAAGAAACAGATGGAAGAGCAGAAAAAGCTGATGGAAGAAGAATCTCCTCTGCGACAGTCAGTGGAAGTTAGAAGCGGACAAGGAGCAGCTAATGAAACAGCGGCTCATCAGTAGAGAGTCACTGGAGAAGAGAAACGAAATCATGTTGCAGATTTTCGAAAGAGCCAGTGTGATAGCTCTCGAGCCAAGGTATTCGACTGCCTGGCAAAAACCTCACCTCATGCGATAGTTGATGAGACGCATCGAAGAATTGTAATGATCCACAAACCGAGTTTGTTCCAACGGACCCGAAGGTAGTTTTGTCAACGACAATCGAAGTATCACCCAATAGATCAACTGTTTCCAAACCACATGTATACCAGTCAGCAGTTCAAGCAGTAAGTCATTATCTTCAGCCTCTAGTTCCTCCTACTCCCTTGACTGCGGCAGATCGTGGTCCTGAACTTCCTAACCGGGACAGATTCGATGGCGTACAGTCAAGCACTGTCCGTGAAACGTACCAGCGACTTGTGGTTTCGTCAAGGCCTCCCCAACCGTATTCTGCTGCGGTGAATCAGCTGGAGAATCGACAAGCTTGCGCGCCATACAATCAACGCAAGAGCCATCCTGGAATGCTACTACTCGATATATGTAGTGCAGTACCGACACTGCAGACGGTGATGCCGATACCAAATCCCAAATTTTATAAGTCTGCTTCGGAACATTATCAACCTTTAGACGTTCGTGATCATGATCCAGCGTCGCCGGGAATACTTACTTCGCAACAAATCGCTGCACGTCAGGTCGTCGGTAAGCATCTACCACAGTTCAGCGGGATCCCAGCTGACTGTCCAATGTTTATCAGTAGCTTTGAGCAGTCTACCGTTACGTGTGGATATACCAACGCCGAAAATCTTGTGCGTCTTCCTTCGGAGGTGCTTGACCGGCCACGCACGAGAATCAGTTCGTAGTAGACTTATTCTACTTCCTGCTAACGTATCACATGTCATCAGTACACTACTCACACTGTACGGTCGCCCGGAGCTGTTGATTCAGTCCCTACATGAAAAAATACGGGTCTCCAGCTGAAACGAGACCGGTCAATACCGTAGCTCGATATGGGGCCAAAACGGACCAGCTGCTGATTGGTTGATTTTATGCTATTAGAAAAAAGCAAAAACCATCCGACCGTTCCCGACCGCGTGTGGGCAGTGTTGTCAAAAGAGATTGAAAATACGATCTGCATACATTTTCATTATGTTAAATGTTCATTATAATAATGAAAGAGAAATAATTTTCCCATTCGTTATAACTATTTAAATGCATGAAGAATTAAATAAAAATTCAACATTCAAAAACTCTTATTACGGAGATTGTGTCATTTGCAGAGTTACAACATCTCGGTGACTATTTTATATGATAATCGTGAATTATGATCAATTTTGAAGAAAATCTAGCTTATGCGTTAAGGTATTTTTACCAAAGAATTATGTTTACAAACATCATTGAGAACTAATCCTCCATAAGTTTTTATTTACGAACACGCTATGGACAATCAATCAAATTATGGAAGTTATCTCCCTTTGCTCGTTCCCCTAAACTCATGACAACATTTATAGGCTCTTCTCATTTTTGTTTCATCCGTCCTGTATTTCAAATTACTCAAATAAAATATTACAATGATATTTACCGTAAAAAACTTTGATCTTGAAGCAACCACAGAGAACAGACGTCCAAGCTCATGTAGTGCAGTTGTGTAAAGCATTGCAACGGTTGTTTTGAAATAATTGGGAATGTGGCCATTACGCGGCGCTGTCAAATTTCGAATCGGGGTACAAATTTGCCGTTGTTTTACCTTTTGGCGCTAGTGTCATCAAGTGTGCACCCTAGTATAGTTCCACCAAGAGAATGTGTTGGTTTTACTTGGAAAACATTAATTGAATTATTGTTCAACTTGTTTCTTATTGAAAATAATAAAACTAATTATCAATGGGTTGCTTAAATTTTGTTGGTAAATTAGTGAAGTAATCATACACATCTTGTTATTTAAGCAAATACAGCTCAGAATCTGAGTAGGAAAATTTAAAGGTGCGCTAGTGAAATACTTCTCCAGAAAGCACCATCATGGTGTCGAAACAAGTTTTTGAGTGGGAAAGTCACCTTCGATGTCGCTACTGAGCTTGTTTTTTCTTTACACAAGATTTTCAAGCAATTTTGTTCGAGCATGTTCGTCTGTTCTCTGTGAAGCAACATAAAATATTTGGCAACACTAGCCCGAACGACGATCGAAGCGAAACGTAAATAAACAACAAACATTTTGGAAGAAAAGAAGATCAATAAGAAGCCAGTTGTCCGGTCTCGTCTCAGGTCTCCAGTTAGCCTAGTGGTTAAGGCTGGGGTACCTTGTGGTATGCACATAATAAATTATTGTATTACTCTATTACATTTAGCGTGTATGTTTACATTTAGTATATGTCATATGTGGAGACGTTGTTATTGTTGTCTTCTTCTTCTGTATGGCTCTACGTTCCCACACTGGAACTTGGCCTGCCTCTCTCCAACTTAGTGTTCTTTGAGCACTTCCACAGTTATTAATTGGAGGGCATTCTTTGCCAGCCATTGCATGAATTTTGTATATTGTGAGGCAAGCACAATGATACACTATGCCCAGGGAGTCGAGAAAATTTTCCCGACCGGAACGGGAATCGAACCCGCCGTCTCCGGATTGGCGATCCAAAGCATTAACCACTAGGCTAACTGGAGACCCTGGAGTTGTTATTGTTGTCTGGAGTGTGAATCATTGTATGTAATATTAAAGTATCGGTAATAAAGTGTATACAAACAATGAATACAGTTGTTGAATAATCATTACAGAGAAAGATTCTCACAAAAGCTATGGATCGCCAATCCGGGGACGGTGGGTCCGATTCCTGTTCCGTTCGGGAAAATTTTCTCGACTCCCTGGGCATAGTGTATCATTGTCCTTGCTTCACAATGTACAAATTAATGCAATGACAGGCAAAGAAAGCCTCTGTGGAAGGGCTCACTCGATCGATCATCTTCAGGCAGCGGAAAGGTAGAGCATCTGTCTAATCTAATGCCGATGCAAGAGTTGGTCAAGAAGATACCGGGGCCCATGAGAATGGATTGGGCAACATTGAAGACCCTTCATCCACGTGCAACTGTTCTGATGTTCGGTGACTTCATGGCCAGACTAGTAAGTGCGGCTAGTGAAGTGTACTGCTAGCTCCCGGGAGTGCCGAAAGGAAGAGACGTTGAGAAGCAGGAGCGACCAAGAAAATAATTCATCAGCAGTCGTAACGGTGTAGAAATCAGTTAAAGCTTGCCGAATGTGCGATCGCGAAGGTCATCGAGTTTCTGAGTCCTTATTCAGAATTCTACCACTGTACTCAATGCGAACGGCAAGAGTGTAACGGTTTTCGGATTCATTGATGAAGGATAACAACGATGCTAGAAGAGAGGAATGCCAAGGAACTCACCATTCCCAACACATCCACACCTGCAGATCACCAGAGCATACGGAATCACAAATTGACCACCTTGTGATTGATGGCAGGCACTTCTTCGACATTATCGACGTCGGGAGCTATCGTGGCGCTAACATCGACTCTGACAACTATCTGGTGATAATCAAACTGCGCCCAAAACTTTTCGTCATCAACAGTGTACGGTAGGTACCGGCAAACGCCACGGTACAACCAAGAGCGACTAAAGTAATTGGATGTCGCCTTAGCATACGCGCGGAATCTTGAGGCAGCGTTGCCGGACGAGGGTGAACTTCGTAAAGAACCTCTAAAAGACTGCGGAAGTTCAAATAAATCAGCAATCAACGACGCAGCTTGGTACAGTGAAAGGATTCGAAGGAACGATTGGTTAAACGAGGGGTGCAAAGAGATTGTGGAGGAGAAGAACGCAGCGCGGGGGGTAATGCTGCACCATGGAACACGGTAGAACGTGGAACGACACAAACAGAAGCGGAAACAGCAGAAGCGGAGTGTTAGCAAATGGAACAACTGTGCCGTTCCCAAGAAACACTATTAAGTTCTACCATTGGCTCAACGCATTTCGCAACGGCTTCATGCCGCGAGCCGAAGTATGCAGGGATAAGGATGACGGCTGAACGTGAGGTAATCGGAAGGTGGAAGAAGCATTCCGATGAGCACCTAAATGGTGTAGAGACGTATCCACTTTCGAACGTTTTTGGTTCGCTCGAATCAGTAGTTCATTTGATTTTGCTGGCGTAAACGGGAATGCGAACGATTTACGTTCGAAAGTGGATTCGATCGTAAACAAGAATGAGGGTAATAGCATAGGGGCAATTCTCGCTGAGACCGGCCCACTATTTACACCTTGTCTTCAAACATGTTTAAGGTGCCGATTTTCTGAAAGCCCTCGCCTAAAAAGTAAGAAAAATGCATTTGGTTACTCAAATTGATGGACCCCCCGTTAGTTAGAGCCACAACAATTTTTGCAGACCCCTCGATTTTGGTGAAATGGTGGCTTACTAAAACCGTTATAACTCGAAAGTTTCACCAAAAACCACCTCAAAACGAAATGTTGTTGAAAAGAGGAGAGATAGAGCTACTATTTACAACAATAAAAAGTTGGGTCGGCCATATTGATTTTGGCCGCCATCTTGGATTTTCATACAAAAACATGTTTTTCACCATGAGGGCAACCACCGATTTTCGAAATTTTTGCATCAATTGAAAGCTGGGACATTTATACATAACATATCAAAAAATTAGAGATGTCTTTTTCTTCTTTCAAAAGTTATATGCCGTTTCGTAAAACATGCCACTTTTGCGCACTGGGCCCGGTGCCGACCGTTTACATAAACGCAGCGTTTTTTCGCAGTGTTAACGAACAAGAATCAAAATTCTGAATCCACTAATGGAAAGTTGAAGGTTTAAGCTTTTCAAAACATTAAAAGAGTTATAAAAACAATGCCCGCATCATTGAGAAACAGTCAAAAACGGAAACGAACCTCCGATTTGGCCAAATTTTGCGGCACGCGCCTTTGTGTATACATGCAGGCGTAAACTCGGATGCTGTTGCATGTCTTTGCCGGTGCGCATGGAAATGTATGGAGAAAACGTGGCTCAATTTACAAAACTGTAGATAACTTTTAAAAGAAGAAAAAGACATCTCTAATTTTTTGATATGTTATGTATAAATGTCCCAGCTTTCAGTTGATGCAAAAATTTCGAAAATCGGTGGTTGCCCTCATGGTGAAAAAAAATGTTTTTGTATAAAAATCCAAGATGGCGGCCAAAATCAATATGGCCGACCCAACTTTTTATTATTGTAAATAGTAGCTCTATCTCTCCTCTTTTCAACAACATTTCGTTTTGAGGTGGTTTTTGGTGAAACTTTCGAGTTATAACGGTTTTAGTGAGCCACCATTTCACCAAAATCGAGGGGTCTGCAAAAATTGTTGTGGCTCTAACTAACGGGGGGTCCATCAATTTGAGTAACCAAATGCATTTTTCTTACTTTTTAGGCGAGGGCTTTCAGAAAATCGGCACCTTAAACATTTTTGAAGACAAGGTGTAAATAGTGGGCCGGTCTCAGCGAGAATTACCCATAGACTAATTTCAAGACCTCGATGTACCAAAGAAACCATTACATTTTCGGTGTCCAGTCCGGTACCCAATAAATATTCATTACCGTGTATTTTTTTTCCGTGTAAATTGCCTTTTGTGTAAATTATATTTAGCTTGTTACACCGATCTGACAGCTCTGACAGCAAGGGACTAAACATAAATTACGTAAAGTGGGTACCGAGGATTGTTCACAATCTGCGAACTTGACTGCGGAAAAAATCGCGACCATGACGCCGCTGGTGATAGGCTCGAAAAACCACGACGACGGAGGGAACGACTTCGCCAGTACAGAAGAGGACGGAAATGATCTAACTCCTACGCTGATGGAAGTTAAGGATATCATTCAACAGCTCAAAACCATCTAAACTGCTAATGAGAATGGTATCGCAGCTTAACTCATCAAGATGGACCCATAAATGTTACCCTCCTTCACCTTTAGCTAGCCAGGATATGAATTATTGAGTGGTTTTGAGTAAAACAGTTCTAAGAGATAAGTAGCAAAACTTATGCGTGTTGGGCAAAGCTGCAACAAAATCGACATCTGGTGGAATATCAATGAACAAAAACTTTTCAGCAGCGTTCACACCCCGCAAAGCTCACGCTAAAATTTCTCGAAGCTTCTCAGCCCTTTTTCCCGATACGCAGTTACCTGGTGCACGTTGCTGGTACAGCAACCCACCACTACCTGCCAGTCGTCATTTAGCTTCGTTCGAGTGCGAACCCATTCGCCCCGCGTCGTCGTCGGTTGGTCTGGTCGCCCCGTGGATTGGATTGGAAGAACGACATGTCCTGGGATAATCTACCGTTCGAGCTCTACGAGCGCATCTTCAAGAACCTCGATTTCTGGGACCGGAAACCGCTGTCCCTGGTGTGCCGCCGCTGGAATCAGGCGGTCTTTTCCCGTCCGCTATGTCGCAATTTGTGCATCGAGGTCAGTAGGGGAGACTGGGGCCCGAGCGGTGACAAGGAGCAGGTGGTAGTGGTGGACGAGGGGGTTGTGGAGGCTAGCGAGCGCGATTATCGAGTGGCCTATGTGAAGTGGTGCAAGGATTCCAGCCCGGAGGTGCTGACGTCGATCAATCGGATGCTGAGAGAGCTGGACGAAAAGTGCTTGCTGGAGGGGTTGATCATTGACGCACCCCTCGGTCAAATGCTGTCCGATTTCTTTCGGACGCATGGAGAGCTGTTGGCGCGCATTCGGAAGCTGCAAGTGTCCACCGATACGATGGACAGTAGATTGATAGCAGACCGATGTGTGCTGAAGATGGATCAGTTAGAGACACTGTTCTGGAGAGAACTTGTGTCTAGCGATTATCTGCAGAATAAGAGGCCGTTGTTTGTGATAGAAGCACCTAAGCTTCACTCTGCAGTGGTGCGATTTGGCGACTCGGACTCCGATCGTGGAGTTACTTGGCACAATGGCTTCATGGAGTTGGCGCAGACTTCAAGCTTGAAAGCATTGAAAATGCATCTACATCCGAGAATGTGGAACCGCTTCTTCGAGCAAAAACTGGATGCTATGGAACATCTCACCATTTCCCATAAGGCGCAGGATCTACAGACCCGTGACTGGGACTGTATGTTCTCCAATATGCCAAACTTGAAATCGATTCAAATGTGGGAAGCCGATGATGCCATGTTGGAAGCAATCCATCGCCATTGTCTTCAACTGCGCGTCCTACTGCTGGACAATGTGGATCTGACTCGGGGATTCCTATCGGTGGACAGAGTATTTCCACGGCTTGAACATCTCCGATTTGAAACGGCAAAGATTCAATCCAATAGGACTCTCTACTTACCAATCCTGAAGCATCTCGAATGGTTTAACATCAAGAATCAAAATGATCACATCCTCAACGTGGCCGCCCCCATGCTGCAAACTCTACGTCAGTCCCGGAACGGAGATTCCGACTTCAACCTAACCACCAAGTCCCCACTGGAAAAACTACAACTCGACGTCTACGCATCGGACATTCCAGGACACTTCTTCCAACCATTCCCGACCATGCGAGATCTGAGCATTCGCGTCAGCTCGGCTCGGCCGGATCTGGACCGAATGGTCCAGCACTTCCGTAACATCAACGAGCTGGTTCTGATTGCGTACAACGCTCCGCTACAGTGCGATCAGATGCTGAACGAAATGTTCAAACACTGCAACAACGTTACCGCGATTACGCTGTGTGGGTTCAATCCAAACTTGGAACTATCGTTCCCGGTGTTTGCGCAGATATTCCGTAATCGAAATCTGAAGGTAAATGTAATAAAATTAGTGTTGTCTGTCTAACAATTCATTTTAAACAATGTTTCAGTCACTGAAAATGTTCGGATTGACCATCACGGGCAATTCGTGCCCCGTGCAGCTGCCACCGGAGCTGGAAACTTTCGAGCTGCGCCACGTCAAGGTGATGGACGTTGCATTCGGTGCGTACGTCTTTCCTCCCGACCAGCCGCACCGAGTGGTTTGCATCAAAAGCGACGACTGTTGCAGCTACTCTTCCAAGGATTGTGATTGAAGGTCAGCGTGATTGCCAACGTCATGTGCGCTACCTACGACAACAACATCAACAGACTGTATTTGCTATGAGCATGTGGTATTTATTTCTAAATCGCAATAATTACGATTTATTTTTATTTAAAACTAAAATATACCTACACGGACGGCTGTGAAAAGTCACCTAGCAAACATACACCAAAACAAAACTACCCGAGCGAAACCGCGGGCAGGCGAACGACGCAATTCGTGTGTTGAAACGAAGCAATGACCGTACTGGTACCGGTGACGACCACCAGAGGGAAAGATGGGTGCTGCTAAAAGCTTGTTGCACCTTACTCTCTCTCAAGTTTACTTACAAACTAGCGCATAGCACATGTGTTTGTAAACCAGAAACTTAAATGTGTGGAATAAACACTTAATGCAAATCAAGAAACTATGTTTTATTACAGATTGATCCCACTCTTGATCCAACATTCTGTTCCTTCGGAAGAGAAGTAAAGCGCAGAGTCCCGTGGCACTCTAGCAGGGATAAAAACCTCCTTATAAAGATAAATAAATAAAAAATCTAAATAATTTTACTTCAATTTCACAAATAATTAAAAAATATAGATAATAATAATAATAATAAAACATTCACTGGATTACAATTTGAATAAATAAAAATAATTCAGTTAGTTTGCATGCAGTAGCGAATGGGGTACACGGTAGTCGAACCAGTGGGATGTGTTCCTTGCTAGTGGCACTAGTCGTGCCCGAGGTCGATGCAGGTCGATTCTGGAAAATGTCTGTACAAAAAGTAGCTTTAACCGTAACGGAGCGGAGTTGATCATCGACGTTACTTTTTGTAGTCCTGCCTGGCCTAACAAGTAGTTTGATGATACCCATACTTTCAACGATCACCAGGCGGTAGGCTACAGTGAGCTGTGGAATCTGCTACCAGGTCAAGCCCTCGTTGGTAGAAAGCTGTAGAAAGCATCACTATTCAACGACTGTGTCAGAGCGCCCAGTGGACAGCTGTGGAGTGCATTGTATGTGTAAGAGGAGGGAGGGACATCAGGCTAAGGAAAAGTAGGATGGTGCGGGCCAAGTGCGAGAAGGGTGACGCGCTAGTCATCAAGACGGACGAGACATAGTACTAGGAAGTCTTGAAGGCGATGAGAAGCGAGGCTAAGGTCATGGATCTTGGAGCCAACCTACGTACCTAGTATTCGACGTACTCGTACAGGCTCAAGTGCGGCAAAACGTGCAAAGCCGCCGCCAGTAAGTGTCGAAGTGAGGGTTAAGCTACAGAAAGGGCCGGCAGAAACACAAGTAGCATTTGGTTCAGGTACCTGATGCGGACGCTAGCAAGTCCCTTAAAATAGGTAAGCTCAAGGTAGGCTGGTCGATATGTCCGCTGCGCATTTGCGAGCCACCGAAGGTTTGCTTAATGTGTCTTGAATCAGGACACAAGTTGTGGGACTATGAAGACTCTGACAGGAGCAAACTCTGTAGGCATGTAGAGGTGAAGGCCATAAGGTACGCGACCAGCATTCACTTAACGGAAGATCTAAGATGCCCGGCCTTCAAAAGAGCTACAGCAGAAAAGTCACAATGCAGGTAACACAGCTGAACCTAAACCAGTAACTGACCCAGTAACTGCTGTGCTATATCGAATCTACACCGACTACCCACCGGTAACAGCAACTGGGTTACGGATGGATCCCAAATAGCGACAGTAAGGACAACAGGATTATCCAGTCGAGTAGTTGGAATCTGCTACTTACGAGGACTTCATGGTCGCAGAAGTCAACAGAGTCTTCCTTTGTAGCTACTGGCTGCCTCCGCGGAGGTCGATTGGGCAGTACACGTAAATGCTGGACTGTATGGCGGCCGTGCTGCTTAAGGGTCGTGAAAAAGGGGAAGCCGTTTTACGAACCAGCGGGGTCAGACCCGATTAGAGGCACTGGTCATGCTCTATGTTGATCTGAACGCCAGGTAATGTTCGCGCCTTCCAAAGTCATGTACGGTCCAAAGATCGAGATAAGCAAAAGCAAAAAGACCTGCAATGAGGATATCTGTCAGAGTGCCAATACGAACTCGTGGGGTGATGCCTACAGGGTCGTGATGGTCAATACAAGAGTTGTAATGGCTCATTTCGAGCGTCCTACGTGTCATAATTCGAGTCCTCGTCGTCTTTCGTAGGATCACTGGGACAGATTCGGAACTGGCACGGATTATAAAATCCTATAGCGTAGGTAAGGCCCCAGATCCGGACGGAGCTCCTTCCAGACCACGGCTGCTTTAGACAGTATCCACACTGTTTCGGTATGAGGGTTCTCCCGAGTGTCCGGAGTCCCAAGAGGTGGTTCAAGAGATCGCAATCGATTATGCAGGTCAAACCGGAGCCCTGCGGTCGAACTTGATCCTTCTAGCATCTAGCGAAAAAGTTGCTGCACGGATAACGGCCTTGTAGCGTCGCTGTCGGTGTAATGGGGTAAATCTGAGCCCGTGGATGGAAAGGGCGCCCGGCAAGGTCCAAGACAGGTGAAGGTCCCATGTCAGCAAGTCCTACTGTGTGCTATAGCTGATACGGTCTTACTTGCTGTGCATTTGGAAGCAGGTATGGTGTCGACCTTGCCCGCCTTCTGAGGATAAAGGGACTGACAAGGCCACCCTGGAAGCTCTGCTTGGTGTCCTCCTTCAAAAGCGTGTCATGTTCGTTACTGCATGGTTGGTTATGCAGCTGAACCCGAGGGTGCGAGGTTCCCTAATCCCTCTCTGAAGCAATGCCTTCTAGATGGTCCCTAAGAGACGTGGGGCTTGGGAAACGGTGTCGATAAGTCCTGAGTGCTGGGACACAGAAAAAAACACCGGAACATGTCATCTTCAGTTGTCCAAGGTTTGTACCAACAGTCATTGCTTTCAGAAGGGGAGCTTTTCAAGTTCCAGGGGATTTACCTAGAGCTCAGCGAAGTTTCAAAAAGTCTCTGGGGATTTGAGGGAGTACCAGTAGGTCTCAGGGGAATTGCAGGGGGTCTCAGGGCCGTTTCAAAGGCTTTTTAGGGGGCCTCAAGGGGTTTCGTAGGGTCCCTAGGCCACAGGAGCGTTCCAAAAGGTCTCAATGGTGCTTCAAGGTATCAAAAGAGATTGAAGGGGAGTTTCCAGGTGCCCCATGAGGGGCTTCAGGGGACACAAGAGGTTCCCCGGCAGTTCCCGAAGGCTTCCGGGGGTTTCAATGGTTCCCTAGAGGATCTTTATGTAGTTTTTTTGGGGTTCCAGAAAGGTTTGGGTGCGTTTCGGGGCTGCAAAAGATTTCAGGGGTCTCAGCGACAATTCAGTAGTATTTCAGTGGGCTTTCAGGTATGTCTTCGAAGTGGCAAAAGGTTCTTGCGACTATAGAAATTGCAAATGCTCCATACAAAACCAAAAAGTGCTCCATAAAGAATGAACATATATGCCAAGAACAGGTGCAATGATATTCACAAGGTTATCCATAATTGTACTGGTAAAACATGGAATTTACTGATTGTAACTAAAAAATTGCACCAATAAATAATATTGACATCTTGATTGGCATGTTCCACGATACAATGCAAATGCTTCACAAAAAAAAAATTAAAATTATACCCATAATAAATTGAAGATTGCTCCTCAGGAAAAATAAGAAATAAATTTGCTCCGTAGAAAATTTGAGAACGTCCATAAATTACATAAATTAACACAATCTCAACGACGATCTTCTTGCCTAAAGTCCTGGTCTTGAACGGCTAGGAAATAGTAGTTAGATGAATACTGCTACTCTTGGACATGGAGCACCTTCCGAAAAGTTTATCACTAAAGTTTCACTACTCTTTTTCTTCAGAATCAGTTAAATAAAATTCTATATTTAATTGAGTTTTGTCTACAGCACAGGCGATGGATCGAAATGATCCCACTCCCTAATCTCATTGTACAGTGCTTTCCCTGGACTGGCAGTCGCCGAAAGCTGTTTTGCTCCGTATAGAAGATAGTTCGCATCCAGCTCTCCCATGTTCACTCCACATTGTAGCAATTTACTGGCTGCTCGCAAAGCCTTCGCCGATGGAAGATCTTTCGTGAACTCCCCGATGAACGCAATACCGATCGACTTACTGTTGTAGCCACGGGTATGCGCTCCAACGCGATGCCACCCGATCCCTTCGTACACATTGCCACCGTTGGCAATCAGGAAGCTGCAACATAAAAAAGATCAGTTCAAACTTCCCTAGAATTTAAATTTCTTCCGGTCTTACTTGTAACCAATATCGCTCCACTTGTTTTGCCTCTGATGCTGATCCTGAATCGATTTGACAATCTCCTTACACACTGGCATTTCGTTGCAGGTCTGCGTTGCCGTATGGTGGATCACCACATGCTGGACCGGCTTGATCTGGTAGGTAACGTTGGAGGATTTGCTGGCACTCCAGCCGGCACGTTTCACAATATTCGGGCACCCGTTGGAATCCTGCGCCACAGCGATCCATGCCTGGAGCCCAATCACAAGAATAAGTGGTACTAGCTTGCCGAAAAGCGACATCTTATCGCGCCGGTCTTTTGACTTAGACTGAGCGAAGGAGATAAACCAGTTTTTTCTGTGTGTGATGGGATTATATGATTCGAAAAATCAGCAAGAAAACGACCAGCAGCCGAACGTTTGTTGTTCTCGATCAAAGAGGACTGACTTGGGGATTCACCGTGGTGTAGGTACCTAGTAAGTTGAAACGGTTAGCGCACTTGATTGCAGTGAGTCACGCTGGAACTTGGACCTAAACATAGCTTATGTATAAGGGTATGCGGTATGGGATTTTTCACAGCTGTACGGAACGGATCGATATTCAGAATCAATCAAATGTTGCGATAAAATGTTTATTATAGGGAAACCAAAATTTTTATTTTACTTTTTTATTATGTTTTATATATTCATAGAAGATTTTTTTTTGTGCAGATTGGTACTGTGAATTTCTTGCAACCGTTTGGTTGTTAATAAAAGCCTGACTGAATAAATGTCGCCACACATCATTTCATAATCGTGCTCATCATTCTACCAAGGACATTGTAGAAAAGTGAAAGCAGCACAAAGGCAAACCAGTTCGATATAGTAGAATAAGAATATAATAGAATACATTTAGGCGCTGAACAATGTGTAAGTGCAGCCGCCAATTGGAATCGCTCACGTAGTGCCCTAGTGGACAAAAGAGCTGTAAAATACGTTAAGTGGTTAAGCCTTGTGGTCTAAACAGATACCTGAATAGAAAAGCTTGGTAGTGCGGGATTTGGGACCGTTTTTTACGACCAAAGTAGAAGCCAGGACTACCATTTCCTCGACCCACTAAACAACATTCCCACCCTTTGTCTCTCCGGAACCACCATGAACGCGTTGTTTCGGAGATGGGCTAGTGCACATCGCACCCTCAAGATTAGCTGCGTAGCCTGCAGCAACGAACATCGTTAACTCGCTTTGAGGAGTCCACCAAGGCAGCATGCTGGCGCTTAACCAGTTTACCGAGTGGTCCTAACCACAGCCTGATTGTTGCTTATATCTTGACTCATTAAAGATATGTAACGATGGTGTCCATCGTTGAAAAAACTGTCCATACTCATGTGTTGAAAAGTTTTCTAGTTAAACATTATTCGTATATTAACATACTTGATGTAATCTATATCACAGATATCTTGGTAAACATACAAAGCCTCTTACAGGGGTGATTCCATGGAAATATTCAGCAATTCTTTCCGATCATTCTCAATTCACCCTACCCAAGTAACAATTCAAAATCATTAATAAGCATGTCAGTTGATTAAATGTGCTACAAAGGCGCCGACAGTTGTACAAGAGTTTATGTTGAACAAAATGGTGAATAACCAATGGTATAAAAGTTTAAAAACAGTTGCTTAAGTATTCTCATCATCTGTCCAATAGTGCTGTAATAATGATAGAATACAAGCTGCTTCCAATTTATTAGATGCCATTATTCCACATAAGATCTTTAATAGGACAAGTAGCCTATTTAAAGTTAACCAACTTTTGCTTGATCATTTTATTCAACTACACTGATATAGCTTAACAACAAGATATTACCATGTTTCTTTAATACAAATGTTACACTTTTATTCCAGCAATGTTGATTAGCAGTGGTACTGTGGCACTTAATTATCGTTGTTCGCCCTGCTCCTTTTTGTAAACACGATTGCTGATTAGGAGCCTAAAAAGAGCAACCGCGGCTACAAGGTTGAAGACCAAACAAACTTCTTGCAGCAGCTCTAAATATCACACTTTTCACACTTTTAAAAACATTCTGACTCACCTTTTACACTACACGCTCCAACGACAGCAAAATCGGCAACAAAAACACCAGAAAATGCAGCTGAAGTGGATCCTGGGCGGCTCCTCTGTTTGGTATTGGTACCCACTTTGGTACCACCGGTCAAACCGAGTTCAGCTTCCTTATGTTCATATCTTATAGCTGGCTGGAGATATACACAAGTTTTACACATTCTCCTCCCGGCACAAAACAGGAGCAGTGAAAATAAATTAAGTTCACTTGTTTGGACGTTGAAATAAAAAAGTTCGAAGCGATACCAATCTCACAACACAAAACAACACCGTGAATTGCAGACAGACTAGCAAAATAATTAGCGTGCATGCCTTATGATTAAACGTTGTGGTTACAATTATCCAAACATTGATCAACTTCAATGTTTATGAAGACAATTAGTTGGATAAAATATGTAAGCAATGTTTAAGCAGCATATGCACGGTAATGTATTCGACTCAGAAATTGAATATTTATATACTGCTTTAAATCTGCCGATTCATGTAATTCGGATTGAAGCAGAGCGGATGCAGACGAGTGTGAACCCAAAGATCCAGAGTTCGAGTCTTTCCATTGATGTGATTTGTCCCATAAAATGTAATAAAATAAAGATGTTGGGGTACATAATCAGAGAGAGCTATTCCAGACACAAATGCAGAAATGTTGAAAGTTAAATCATTTTCACATTTCATTGTTACATGATGTAACATGATGTTGAAGAAACGTTTAAGAATCGTTTTTGTAGCAATTATAAAATCATATATATAAATAGAAATAAATTTCGTAAGTTGTATCACGGCTCCAGCATGTTTTGATTGTATTATGGTGGAATAAATATCGAAGAAAGCTTGTTATTATGCGCTATGCTGCTAGTGCAAAATAACGGTTTCTAAAACCATTCTTAAATGATTAAACAAATAGCGTCATATAACATTGTTTAATAAACGTTGAAGTAAAGTTTATGATGTTTGTGTAAATTGCTGATGGTTCTAACGTTGAACAAGAGTTTCACAACCGATGTACGATCATTGGATAAACATTCATTTCACCGTGCTTATAGAACGGTTGATGTTGAATAGATTCTCATTTTTGGGCGAACAAGAGTTGAAGAACAGTTTTATTTCAAAGTTATTCAAATATAATACGACTTCCAGTTTAATAACGTTGCTTTGAGAAACATTTCTTAAAGCAAAAATTGTTTCTTGGGTAGGATTCTTGTTTCCTCTCCAGAGAATTTTGTAGGGATTCGCCCCAGAATTTGTTATGGGATTCTTTCAAGTATTCTTCTAAGGTTTTCTCAAGGAATTCCTCCCAGGATTCCTTTAGAGATTTCTCCAGGAATTCCTTCTGGGATCCTTCCAAGGAATTCACTCTGGATTCAGGCATTGATTTGCCACAGTAATTCTTTGAAAATGTCACCGGGGTTTCCATTAGAGATTCCTCGTGGGATTTCTTCGAAGATTCCTTCCAGTAATTCTTCATCAATTCCTTCCTTTGGGAATTTCTCCCAGAATTCACTCCAGGATTCTTTCACAGATTATTCTAGAAGCTGCATCAGAAAATCCTTCTAGCTGTTCTTAAGGAATTCTTTCCAGAATTCCCTCATCGATATCTCCCGGCTAGGATCGGTATATTCGCCTCACTTCATTCATATTCACTCCTCTTTGCTGAAGCGAATCGAGAAAGATGCAACAAACGGATTGTCGTGATCAAACACGCAACCCCATCACCAGTGAGAAGCGATGCGCAAGTTATTTGGCATGGATATTTGTTGCCGTTCGTCGCAGTTTGGATCGCAAGCGAATGAATGAATGGCGAATGATGAAGAATGCTGGTGAGCGATCGAAGCGGCTATTATCATAACTAGAAGAGAATTTCTGCATGTAATGCATTCATTTTTAGTGTATTGTTGTTAAAATGCTAGAATGGCAAAGAAAATAATATACATTTTTTGAAAAGTGGAAATCAGGAACCCTGTTCCCGGGATCTCGTCATTCATTTTGCCGAGTTCCTTTTAGGGATTACTCCAACATTATTTTACAGATTAATTCAAGGACTCTTCCAGGGACTCTATCAACATTCCAACATAGATTTCTCTCGGGACTCCATCGGGGTTCTTTCACGGATTGTTACCAAGATTCCATCAAGGATTCTTACTGGATTTCCTTTTAGAATTCCTCCTACAATTCCTCCATTGATAGCACTCGGGATTTTGGCATTTATTTTCACCGGGTTTCTTTTAGAGCTTCCTCCCCAAATTGGCTTCTTTGGCGCTGTTGAGATAATTCAATATTCTGAATCTGTATTCCAAACTAAGCCGAAATCCAAATTTTCATGAATTTTGGTGCCCGGGAACCTTAACTGCAAAAACCTGGACACAGAAGAAGGTTTGCAACGTGAAGGTTAAAAAAGTAATCAGGGACAAAGGAAGGCAACACCGATCAGCACAAGCCAAAGTGACAACTCCAGAAGCAGAATGATTCGCGTTCATCGTTTCGAATTCCGATCGAGAATGGATCGTGGACATCATGGCGCATTTGCTCAAACCGAAATGTCTTCGTGGAGCTGGAAAAGCAGTAACATCAAGTGAAGGTATATGCAAGCTGAATTGTTTCGTGAAGAATGACATCGTGAAGGAGGTTGGCTTGAGTCAGGTGTTGTATATCCTGGAGTAAGAAGCTTATCTGTTGTCCGTCGGATATTTAATAAAGAATGGTGCTGACGTCAGTTTCAACGTGTCCGGCTGTGCTGTGTCAAGCGGTGGAGTAATAGCGATGGAAGCTGTGCTCAAAGCCGGATTGCACGAGTTGAAGCTAGAAAGGAGCCCTGTTTAGCGTCAGTGAAGAGCCATAACCCTAAGTGTATTCACGAGTGGCATAGGAGGTTAGGGCATCGTGATCCTGAAGCGATTTTCGAGGCTGTGCAACGAGAGTTTGTAACTGGCATCCGAATTCAACCCTGTGGAATCAAAGCGGTTTGCGAGTGCTGCGTCGAGGGAAAGATGACCCGAAATCCTTTTCCCAAGAAGGCGGAACAAATCGGGAGCTGTTAATGGTTTTGATCAATTCGTACGGATGATGAGGACACAGCATGGAAAGATCCCGAAGATTGCTGCGAGCCGATCAAGGTGACGAATACTGTAGCAAGAGTATCGAGAATGCGTGCAAGATTTTCGGTATACTGCAGTAATTTAGTACAGCCTACACCCACGAGCAAGATGATGTGGTGAAGAATCAGATACTTGGTAAAGATGGCACGCTGCATGTTATTGGACGCCAAGCTGGGATATCAGTTTCGGGCAGAACCGGTGAGTACAGCAAATTTTCTACAGAACGTTTAACCGACAAGGGCCAAGGCGATCACACCACAAGAATTGCTTAATTTATCTTTATTAAAGAGACTTTCAGCCCTTGGCTGGTTCGTCTCTCCACCACACGAAACCGTATACGGGCTCAAACCGGACTCGTTGGAGATGGATGTGTTTGGTGTCAAGGCTAACGTGCACATTCTAAAGGAGCAACGCACAAAGCTGAAGCCTAAAGCGAGGAAGATGAAGTTTGTCGGGTACTCTCCTCAGCACAAAAGATATCGAATGATTGATTCGACGACCAACAAGATTGTGATATGCCGAGATGTGAAGTTCCTATCGGAAGATGGGCCGGAAATGTTTGTTTCATTGAAGGAAGGTACAGTTGAGTATGAGTTACGAAACAGCGATGTGCGCGCAGGATGTAAGTAATTGAACAACAGTTGGGAAATACAGTTGACGATAATGAAGATCCAGAAGTCGATGGAAACGTAACATTATTTGAAGATGCTCACGAATTCGAAGATGACGAATTCTCCAATGTTTCGATTCAGGAGGAGTCCGAGTTCAAACGCTCAGGACGGAGCACCAAATGAATTGCACCGCAGCGGTTCCCGGTGAAAATGCTGAAAGATGTTTCCTCGTTCGATCAATCAGGAGAACCTGGATCATACTAAGATGCAGTGAGCGATTGGGAGCGTAAGCAGTGGCAGGCTGCTATCAAAGAGGAGCTAGACTCTAACAAAGAAAATGGAACCTGGGAGTTAGTTGACCTGCCGCCGGTAGTTAAGCCAGTTGGTTGCCGGTGCATTTTCAAGAAGAAACGGAATGCAAAAAGGAAAGATTACGCGATTCAAGGCCTATCACCATGCAAAAATAGGGACAGGAATTTGATGAAGTTTTTGTGCTTGTGGCCAAGCAAGTAACGCTCCGGAGTATTGTGTTGTTCTTGGCTATGCATGCATCACTCCTGTAGGGGTGAGTATGGCAGCATAATCGATCGCGTTCGCTATTGTCTCGAGTGAAAATCAAAACAATAGATGCGCGGGTGTTTAGTGTTCAGTATTGTGTTGTTCTTTGCTGAGTATTGTCATGTTCTTTACAGAGAAGAACATTAATCAAGACAATTAGATGATCGCCATTGAACCATAAAAACCCCACAACAATTGATGAGATCTTTCCAATATTATTTATTTATAAATATTTCAATTTCAGTATATTTACTTTATAACTGCATATAAGTTGAAAATTCGCTATTTTCAACATCCTTTCATCTATTGGAAGATGCTTCAGTTCTGGGCTCTTTCTAAGTTGATGAAGGGATTTATAAATGCTTGCAAGGACTTGGCCAGGTGTGTGGAGCTGAGTGAATCTATGACATTGTAGATAGTAGCGACATCAGCAATGTCAATGGAAATATTCAACTTTGCAACTCCATCCAAGATTTGTGCAAGTATTCATGCTATGCTATGCTATGCTATGCTATGTGGCCAAGCAAGTAACACTCCGTCACGAGCAGATTTTCATGAATTGAATGAATTTGAATGAATTCGCATGAATTCGAAGGAAGAAAACTGCATGTTTGCGGTGATGCATCGCGATGATGTGGAATCGGCAGATAGACAACATTTTGAAGAAGATGGGAGTCAAGCCGTCAGATGCAAATGCCAGTTTATATGTTCGAACAAGAAAAGGTAAGACTGATTTTATTCTTCTATACGTGGATGATATGCTGGCGGCGTGCTCAAACCAGGAGGAGTACGGACAAATGTTTGACGTTGTTAAGAAGTGAATCCAACAAAAGGAGGAGGGAGACAGGCTGCCGAACAACGAGATGTTTCAGCGCCTCATTGGCGGTTTATTGTATTGAGCCGTGGTCCGTGACTACATACTAGACCGGATGATGCGGTGAGTACATCAATACTCAGCCGCCAAGTCAGCAGCATGGACGGAGGCGAAACGTGTTCTTCAATATGTTATCGGACCCAGCGATTTGATGTTGTGCCTTGGAGAAAGAGAGCAAACTCTAGAACGGTGCTCATATGCGGATTGGGCTGGAGAAGCAAAAGATTGAACGACTGACTATTTTTTTTTTCGATAGGATGGTGAACTCGTTTTCTGGGGTATCTTCAACTAGAGCCGGATATATATCGGGGTCGATATGCTACCAAGAATTGGAATGGTTTCTGCAACTGCTGGAGAGCTTTGGAGAAAAAAAACACCTTACCGGTGAAAATTTAGGAAGACAACCAAAGCAGTAGGGGCATCTGGGGTAATACGCACTGTCGAGGCAAAACGCACTCCCTTTGTTTTTCAGGGATTATCGGTTTTAGAGCTTTGAAACCTTATCAGTCTAATAGAACGTCTTAATAAATAAGCATCTGGAAAATTTTACGTATCTGCGTTACGTTATTAGTGAGAAAAATGAATAAAATTGAAAAGCACGATTCTGATGTAATTTACCCGATCGTTTGTCGAATGATTTGATGGTGAAAACCGACCAAACATCTAATGCTGTTGTGTTTGTTCAGTTCATTGAGGGCAATGCTAAGCATAGGAAAAATAACTTAAACAGTAATCTACGTAAATTATATGTTTTAAACTATTTTATTTTTTGCTATTGATTGGGGCAATATGCACTCCATTGGTTGGGGCAAAACGCACCTATAGAAAACAAGCTGTAATAATATCTATGAGTGCTCTGTAAGTATTCGCAAACAAAATTGAGCTATTGTTTGTCTTAAAACCTTATAAAACATGCATTTTGTCTAAGAAGTAAAAAGATTTCTAAACTCGACGGTGCATCTTACCTCAATGTTGTGGTGCGTCTTGCCCCTTTGTTTGAGTGCATCCTGCCCCATTGTTGTAGTGCATTTTACCCCGAGCAAGGGTGCATACTGCCCCGCATAAACATACGAAGCCGTAATGATAGTCTTTACAAAAAACGTTATTTTCAAAAGTATTAAGGCTGAAATTGTGTTTGGTTTCTCTTAGAATGAAAGTATATGCAATGAATGCATGCATTAAACCAATAAATTATTGCCTTTTTATATGCATTTGGACGCATCTTCCTTAAGTGGTGCGTATTACCCCAGAATCCCCTATAAAACTGTTGCAGTAAGGTGATGCGGAATAGCAACATATGCAATTGAAACAACAGATGTTGTTATGTAGTAATTCATTGTTCAACCCCCGTTACGTACAGACGTGTATTATTTCATGAAACCTCTCCTAATATTCCTTTATTGGTTTCCTCCGGGATTTCTTCCGGCATTCTTTAAGGGATTCCTCCCAAAACTAATTAGGAATTCCTCCTGGAAACTTTTAGGAAATTCTTCAGAAACTCTTCCCGTGATTCCTTTATTAATGCTTTCTGGGTTTTCATTAGGAGTTTATACCAATATTTCCTCGGAATTCTTCTTTTCTTAATTTCAGGGACTCCTTCAGGGATTTCTTAAGAGACTCCTTCCGAGAATCCTTTAAGAAGATTTCTCCCGGTATTCCAATATTCTTTTCCTTCAGTGATTCCTTTGGGGGTTGCTCCAGGATTCTTTCAGAATTCTTTCTCTTCCAAAATTCTTTCAGAGTATTGTGTTGTTTCTTGCTGTACATGTATCGCTTCTGTATGAGGCGAGTATCGGAGCTAATCGAACGCGTCCGCCTTTGGGTGCGATCGTTCAATGATATAAACCTTGTTATGATCTTTCCGATCAATTATTTTTACACTATTATACTGTACTACCATATTTCGTTATTCGTTAATTTTACCATCCTGTCATCTATTGAGTCGTTTCAATTTTGGACGCTTTCTAAGTTGATGATTAGATTTATATAATGCTTGCAAGGTCTTGGCCAGGTGTGTATAGATGAGTGGGTCCATGTTATTGTAGATAATAGCGAAATCTACAATAGCAAAGGATATGCTTATCTCTGCTACTCCATCTACGATTTGTGCAAGTATTCATGCTATGCAAGATTTCTTCCGGGATCTTTTCAGGAATTCTTCTAGGATATTGGATTGTTTTTTATATTTTCGCAGTGATTACTTCCTGATACTTTAGGTATTCCTCCAGGGAATTGGTCCAGGACCCCTTCAGGGTTCTCTTCCGGTTTTCCCCACTATTCTTGCCAAGATCTTCATTAAGTTATCCCAGGATTCTTTCATTGATTTTCCTTAGGATTCCTCCTGGGATTATTTCAGAGATACTACTGAGGATTCTTTTTGAATTCCTCCAAAGATTCCTCTCGGGACTCCATTCTCGGTTTTTTGCTGGGGACCCTTTCGGGATTATTTCAGGGATTCCTCCACAATTCTGCGAGGATTAGTTCATGAGGGAATTGATATGGTTTTTCGATAGTGTAAATAATAAACCATGTATCAAGTAAGAGAAAATGTGTAACAGAAGAATGACAAAAGTCGTTGATAAGGCATCGTCATTTATGAATTCTTCCACGCGAAAAGGTCTTGGACTAACCGGGAATCAAAAATAAATGAAATGTTGGAGATAAACATTGTTGTCTCTCTCTCTCTCTCTCTTCTTGGCGTAACGTCCTCACTGGGACAAAGCCTGCTTCTCAGCTTAGTGTTCTATGAGCACTTCCACAGTTATTAACTGAGAGCTTCCTCTGCCAATGACCATTTTGCATGCGTATATCGTGTGGCAGGCACGTAGATACTCTATGCCCAAGGAAGTCAAGGAAATTTCTTTTACGAAAAGATCCTGGACCGACCGGGAATCGAACCCGTCACCCTCAGCATGGTCATGCTGAATACCCGTGCGTTTACCGCCTCGGCTATATGGGCCCAAACATTGTTGTAGTAAGCCGTAATGTACATAATCTGACAATCTTTCTTCTAATATTCCCAACAAACATTTTTGCTGTACAAAGTGGAACAAACTACTCTTAAGCAAACTCTAGCTTAAGAAACTGTTGTTCAGCTACTTCTGTTACTTGGGTTTTTGAGTAGTTATCATCTTTTTTACTTGTTTTCTGTTCAATTCGTATCTTTACGGATCAGAATCTTCTTCTCCTTCTCCTTCTTCTTCTTCTTCTTTTCTACTTCTTCTTTCCTATAGAGTTTCTTCAGGCACGAGGATACTCTATGCCCAAGGAAGTCAAAAGAATTTCCTTTACGAAAAGTTCCTTGTTCGACCCGGAATCGAATCCGTCACCTATAGCATGAAAGCCTTTACAGCTGTGGCTGTATGGGCCATTCTTCAGAATCATTGAAACAGAATGTAGCAATAGCATAAAAGTTGTGCTCAAATAGAACTTGAGAAAATTATCGGTTGTTAAGCATCTACATTGTAGATTTTTTTGGGATTAGGTATGTACACCAAAGACTTCTACTCTCTTTCGCGAAATCATGATTCTTATAGAAATTTTGATAACATTGACCGTTGATAACAAATTTATATGGAGGTTCAAATTGTGAGACACCTTGAACGTATTACAGGTTAAAAATAATGTTTCTTGAACTACTTTCCATAAATATAATTCAACGTTATTATTGATCCTTCTCTCTTGCATATTCCCAATCCCAACCATACGACATTTACCCTATTGACGGCGAAAATCCTGAGCTCGCCATGGCTCACTCAACCGGAAACGGTTATAGTTTTTCCACCTCACTAGGTTCTCACCGTCGTCGTGTGGTGGTTGCACACAATACAAATAAAGCATCAGCACCCCCCACAACCGATTGAAAAGGATACATATTTACATAGATAGGTTCCTACCTAGATGGAGGTTCGATTCGCGCGCGCTCGCGGATTCAGGACACCTCATCGCACTCAGGAGGAGCCGAACCCAGTCGAGCCGAACGGCGAGAGCCTCGCACGGTTCAGTCTCCTGCAGACACTTGCCAGTTGTGGTGTGTGGATCGACCTGGCAGCGGCGAATCTAGAGGTCCCAGACCTTGGATCAGGTCTTGGGGCAACCAGAAAATTAGTGTTCTGGGGTTGAATGGGGTTTCAGTGCAAAGGATATAAGACTTCACAAGTGCCATATTGGAGTTGGGAGATTCGACATCGGAGGATTTGTCGCAAAGTTTGATCTAGTGCTTACGTGAATCGATGAGAAGAATTTTCTTTGGTAGTTTTTCTTGAACCCAGTGGTCGGCCATTTTGAATTTGGGCCAAGACAGTGTGGAAAATTTCTTATCAAGGCATCCAAGGTGGTAAGACGCAGAAAAGGAAATCAAACATGGTGGTTGCACAGTGCAGTGTGCTGAGACACGAATATTATCGAACTTTTCTGAATCTGTAGAACCTTATCGTAAAGAAAAAAATCTGGAAGCAAGCTAATATCTCATCCATGAAAATTTGAAATTCACATTTTTTTTTTTCATATAATGTAGTATTGCACAAAAACCGATAAAACCGTGGTTGCTGTTCCATGATTGATCCGAACTGGTATAAATTACACTTAAGCCTAAATAAACAAGGGTAGGCATTTTTGAATTGCAATTTTATGTTAGGGTGTGATTATTGCTTTATTTAAGACTGAACTGACCACTGCATCTCCATAAGCAACATGGAAAGGATAGGAGTTTTGGAAGTCACCTTTAGTCAGTAATGCGCTCTATAGATAGTGAATATTTATCATCGATATTTTTATAAATATTCGAGGGGGTTAGAAGCAAAGAGATGTAAGTGACAAAACGCATATTCAAGTAAATGAGATACAAAGTTTTTCATTAATTTTTCATCCTATACAATATGAATGGAGTTTCAAAATTGTCCCAATTTTCTACGATTTATGATTGGTTTTCAAAACATCGTAAGAACAATTTTACATAAAAAAGTTCGAGAGGGGTTGAAATTTGAATTGTTTTGTCCGATTACACGGTTCTGCCAGCTCAAAATTTCATCCGTTTTTATTCCTCTCGACTAGAAACGCATAAATCGCCGCTTCTAGAAGAGTAAGACATTGAGTTGCGATGGGGACCGCGATCGGGTTGCATTGTTCGGCGAAAATAACGAAAAGTGACGCGTGTTTATGGCAGTTGCGATGAAAATCTCGGTCGCGTTGCATTGTTCGAAGGAAAAAGTGACACGTGTTTGAGGCAGGTGCACGTTTTCCTTCCTCGTGAAGTGTCAAAAATGGATGCACACTTGGTAGCAAACAATATTATAGAAAACTGAAGGAGATAAGGAGAGGTTGCGCTCATCCGACGACATGGAACTGGGTGAGATCATTCGGAGTTTTTCATTTTTTCTTTACATACTAGAAGAAGTAATTTCGCCAATGCATTTTCATGAAGACTCCTGGAGTCTGTAATATCTGCAAATTAATCTTGTAGTGCTGGTGCAGGCCTAATATTGAAGCGATAAAAATGTAAGAAGAGAGTGATTGCAGTTCACAACAATCATTGAGCAAATTCAAAATAATTGGCTTAATTAATTATCTCAACGGCTGTTGATCACAGGTAACACATGGGACTACTCTTAGTAAAATACATAATTCGAAAATAGCTATCTAAGCTAGAAAGTTTATTCTCCGTATACTCTAAGTTCAATACTGTGGTAAACGACTATTTCCGTGTGTCGGTTGGTTTTCTCGGTAGGGAGATGGGGACGCGAATATTGAATGCGAAATCAGAAGCGCGCAATAACTTTCGAGGGAAAGTCGGTTTTCACGGTAGTGTTAACGAGCAATGCGGTGACGTGTTTAATATACACAGATAAAAATAATGAGATTTACACGTCATGTAAACTTCATTTTAGCCATGTAAACTTAGTGTTTTGATGGTTTACATGATATATCATGTAAATTTGTGTTATATGTCATGTAAACTCTCAGAGTCATGCTGAATTACATGACATATAATGGAAGTTTACATGATATTTCATGAACTTCACATGATATGTCATGTAAACTTCTATGATATCCCACGCTCCATCATATGTCACAGAATGTTACACTCTTTTTTCAATCTGTGTAGAACAATCGTTGACGTATGAGCATTACCGTGTCGTGTACCGGATGAAGACCGTGTCGTGTATTCTCATATAACTAGTGGATCATATCACCTACCAAAGGTGGCTCCAAGATCCACACTTTACCCTGCCCTGCTAACACATACTGCTTCCCGAGAAAACTGTGGGGATGCTGTGAATTCCACGGTTTCTAGTAACAACGGTTGTCAAACTAACATTCCTTCCCCTTTCCGGATGACCGTAAGGACGTGGCCGGCGCCGTTATTGACTTTAAAATATTGAACTCTCGAATTGTGCACATTGAGAGTGTGTAGCTAGTCCCCACCATTCATTGGATCTCTGTGCAACTTCGATTGTTCTGGTCAACCACAGAATAGCAGCGGTTATCTTTGATTTGCTTTGCATTGCTTGCTTTGCTTCTAGAAGAGTAAGACATTGATTTAATATTTTGAAAAATACTCAAATTTCAAGGTTTTTCGTTGTTGGTAGAAAAATGAAATGTATCTTCAAAAGTAACGGAGTTAAAAACTTGGCGTCTTCGACAAGTTCTTAAGAACAACATTTTCTACAACTCTTGTGAAGTTTAAAATAAGTTTAAAAAAAGCGCGTTATGGTAATGAAAAACTTTATGCAAAGCGCCATGAAGCCAACACAGATAAAAATAATGACATTTACACGTCATGTAAACTTCAGTTCAGTCATGTAAACTTAGTGTTATGATGGTTTACATGATATATCATGTAAATTTGTGTTATATGTCATGTAAACACACAGAATCATGCTGAATTACATGACATATAATGGAAGTTTACATGATATTTTATGTCTTTTACATGATATGTCATGTAAACTTCTGTGATATCCCACGCTCCAATCATGTGCATCATATGTCACAGAATTTTACACTCTTTTTTCGATCTGTGAAACGACACGGTTAAATCAGCAACTGTGCTACATCCCTTTCGTGACGAACCAGCATAATTGTGCTGTTAAGCGGTAGCAGTTTTGCATATTTTTTCATCTGTTTATACTTTGTTTTATGTGATGTAAACTGTTTCAATAATTCAGCCATTACCGTCAAACGGGGTTACTTGCAACAGCGGTGTAACTTGCAACACGACGACATACACTAAATGTGAAACATTTTCTTATAATAATGAAAACTAGGATGCCCTACTATTTCGGTTATAGTGATTATGTGTATCAAAGATCGATTGAGTTTAAAAATTGGCTTTGTTTATTTGTTTATGGTTTAGCTACACTGTTAAAACAGATTGCTCATTTTATGCCATAAAAACAAGAGTGAAAATCGTGCTTGACCTCTCCCTTATGGTAAGTGCGATAAGTCTGATGACCTTGCTTGCAGTTAGGGTACCTAATAGTAAGCTTATCTAAACGATAAAAGTTTGAGAAACTTATCGACTAAGACCAAGCCCACCCGTGGGCTTGATACTACACACGCAACAGCACGTCGTTAACGATTTTTAATTTCGTTATCAACCCATTTTCGCACCGGTCGTTCGTTTCCATGTGAGTAAAATAATGATCGGTCGCCTTTGCGCACCGGTGGTCTCTATTCTCTCCGTACCATCGGTTTTTTGCACTTCTATAAATCATCGCAATATTTTGTGTATTTCTATGGGGCTATTGCAAATCTTATTCAGTATAATAATTTGTGCTCATATTATGAAAGATGGGGTTTTGGATAAGACTGAAAACTGTTAGTAAAAATTGAATTCAAATAAATAATTCCCTTGGAGATTTGTACCAGTTTTGGTGCGTTTAAAGATATCATTTTCTCAATAATTTATGATTGCCTTTAATCCCGGAATTCAAACAATGTTTTTTTAAATTATATGTTTGTTGCTTACTGTATGACTTGTAGGATGAATTTTTATCTAAAATAATATCCATCTCTTCAATATTCATGTTGCCTTTCTCGCAAGAAATTTATCTGAATTTGAGATTATGAGCATCTTTTTTAATAATTAGGTTTATTGAATAATTACATCCCTTGCATTTCCAACACATTTATAACGTAGTTGGCTCCTTTACAACTTCGCGTAGGTCAAGATTCTTGAATCTTGGTCATAGTAGAAGCTGTCTTCTAACAGTCTGCGATAAGTTTGCGCAACCTTTATTCATTAACGTGTATTTTAACATCAGCTAATTCTATAGGGGAGACTGAGGAGACTTGATCCCTGGGGAGACTTGTTCCCCCCATATTTGCTCGGAATCAAAAACATTTTTCTTCTAGCATATTTTTTCCAAAACTACTCCTGGACAAATGGCTATGTTTTTGCTACAAGTGATTTCGATTGTACATTGCATTATTTTTTAACGGCTTATGGTTTGTTTTCATTCCTTCAGAAATCTTTTAGGCGATTCCGAAAAATCTCAATAACTTTGTGAAAATTGAACCATATCGTGTCAAAATTTCACAGCACATAGTTTAAATAAAATACTTTCAAACTTATTTATCCAAATAAATCTGTTGTGAATATATTTTAATTAATTCAGCTTAGTATATACCACAGTGACATGGGGAGACTTGATCCCTCGAGGATTACACACACATTATACATGTGAAAAATAAAATTCTATTCGGAAGCCTCTATTTATTTGGAATTCTAGTTTTGAAAATACGGCATAGCCTTAAAAATTTAAGGAAATCTTACAATTTCAAACATTCCATATTCATCGAAAATACAAGAAAACTCGAAAAGAAAATGAATAGGAAGACTCTGGAATAATTTTCCCTTTAAATAAACCATGTGTTCAAAGGGGGATCAAGTGTCACCCATTTTTGAAAAACACATCATAAGACATGCCTCCATAAAAACACAGTTTAGAAAACTTTAATAATAATTTAAAGGCCTTCTGTTGTGTATTAACTTGCAATAGATGTTTACCTGCCATTTTGTACGGAAATCGGATCTAGTTTTGTGTGTTTTCTTAAAGTTTCAAGTAAATTAAGAAAAAGGGATCAAGTCTCCCCAGTCTCCCCTACTCAGTCACAACCTTTTAGTTACAAAGCATCACTCGCAAATCTTAATATATATTGCGATCTTTTGGATGGTGGTATATGAATATTTTGTTGGAAGCAGATTCTATGCGCTTGAAGTAGACTGCGTATTTGTCAAAGTACATAATGAGCCCACTCTCCTTTTTGGCACTTCATCACAGAACAGATGTGTATCTTCGAACAAATTTGAAGTTTCGAGGCGGAAGTCGTGAAATTGTCACTTGGAGAACTAGATTGGAATGAATTTCCATGGGAAAATAAAAAAATCATCAAAGCGTGCTACGTCGTCTCCCTATGCTCGCTGTAGGAAAAAGCTTGACTTCCACCACCAGGTTCGCTAGTGTTGAGCCTTCAAACGAGCAGTACTTTTCGTGACGAAGATTCACCCCCGTGACTTCATACAACAATTGTTGTATTTTAACATCCAACGCCTTGCTTTTTCTATAACGAGGAACCTACAATATGGCAGTCCTGCACACCACCCTTTTTAATTGGTGAAACTTGGCAGCTCGACTACATTTTTTAAGATTTTTATCGGTATGATTTCGAAATACTTGGAGTACAGAATATTTTATTTCGGCAAGGTACTTCTCGAATTTACAGGGGAGGAGGGATGCGTGGACGGTGAAGTTACCCATTTCGTACACTTTCTTCCTAATGTCTCGTTTATTTAATTTATATTTTTAAATTTATATTTAATAAACCACCCACTGACTCACCGGAATCTGCGTCGGATGACGATAATTTTGAAACTTGTCGGAACGAACTTCGCGAGTTATTTATTTGGACATTTTTCTAAATGTGCGAAACTAAGCTTTACTTGCTGCGTAGAAAACCCGGCTCAAACATGTACGTGTTAAAACAGCAAAACTCACTGAATCACTATACATTTCTTCAAATATTAGTTTCGAAACGATCGGCCGAATCAAAAACTAAAGGTGCGATTATGAGCAATCGTAACTATTTTTAGGAGAAAATCAATACATTTTCGAAATGCATGATCCTAAAATTGGCGAAGAAGCGAAAACTTTATTCATAACATACTTAATCAAAGCTTGTCAATTTAAACCTATTATTTTTCTGCGTTTGTATTGTCACTGTATCACAATTCTATGTCAGACAATTTGTTGTGTTATTCGTGTAACGATCTATGATATTGATTGGTTGAAAATTTCAAATATTTGATGCAAACTAAAAAAAAATTCCTACCTATACAAAACAAGAAAATCATTCTCTAGAAACTATATACCTGGCAACGAATCCATACTCATGTTCTTTCGTCTCCTCTTTACGCTACCCAGAGAGCTAAACGCGAGAGAGCGCACGAGCCTACGGATAGAGACCGTACTTTGCGTGTCTTTATATTCTAAGCCCTGCTACGAACCGTACGTAAACTTTTCGCTTTCGAGCCCTACTTAGCAGCGACCGGTGCGGTTCGCTTTTTTGTTCGGGGCTCTTCTTAACGTTAAAACGCTTGATTGAGCCCATGAGTGGGCTTGGTCTAAGTAATGCAAAAAAATATTATTAGGGGGATTCACTTAACAGCATAAACTGATTAAACTGATTAAACGTCGCGATCACCAAGGCAATCTTTGATTATTCCATTCGCAAAATCATGAAACATTTCAAATAAGCAGAAAATCATGGCTTACGCAGCAATTTAATCTGTTTAGTGAGTACCCCTATTATATTGGACAACCACTATGGGGTAACTTGCAACAGTTGAATTTGACGAAACCTTCTATTATTTATCTTCATTTCACGATATATTTGACAGAAATAACCGAAATGGATCATTTATTGATTACGTAACGCGTTCATTTTCAAATGACAATTCATTTTTACATTTTTTTGCACGTGACCTTCAAACATTGTGAGGAAATACCACATTTTGAAGTTTCATTCATGTTTCATCATGTTAAAAGTTCATTTTTTGTTTATGAACGCTGTAAAGCAATCACCAACATCAACTCTGGACCTAGATGGAGTAAATTATTTCAGTTTAATACCCAAATTAGCGAGTTTGACATTTACAAAGTAGAATAGGTGTGTTTCAATCATGTTAATTTAGCTGAAATTGCCAAACACCACTTCAAACTGCTACTTGAAGATGACTCACTCTACCTTTTCAAGAAATGACAATAATCATTGTTGACATTTTGTAATGAGTGCTAAGTCACGAGAATCATATATATTTTGTGTTTGAGGGACGTAAGACCTGTTGCTAAAAGATATACTCTCGCTTGCAATAACTATTAATCCTTTCATGAAAAATTATATGTCAATTGGTTAGTGTACATCTTTTCATGGTATGTTTCATGCATAACATCAAACATTTACAATACAACTCAATCAATGCTACATCATTGATTATACGTCGTTTTCAAAATTTGTTACTGAATTCGTGCTTTCACCGCTAGGTGGTGCTTGTTGGCAAGTTTAGTTTCAAATTCCATTATCTCGATACCCAGAGCAGATAAAGCCTGTATCCGCAATAATCGGAACACAGATGTACGGCTGTAGCTCTGGAATGAATCGGTAAAATTGGCAAAATACTTGACAGAGAACTCTTTGGTGTATGTTTATTATTTGTGCCAAATTTCACAAATATCGATGCATTACTTATAACTGTGGATGAAAAACAAACAGACGCGGTTTTAAGTATTTTGTACAATCACGACCAATTTTCATTCGCATAATAGATTATTGTTTTACGCTACAGCTCAAAGTTCTGTGATGATAATTATGAAATTTCGTTGGCAGTTATGGTACTTATAGAGACACTACCTTGCAAAATTTCACCAACTTTGATCAATTGGTTTGAAAACTGCTGGTGTTGATAGGGGTGTGTGTTAGTGAAAATTTTTCGTGTTTTTCATGTGCGATGTTTACCTATGCATAACTTTTCAATTTCTTCGCCAATTTTCATGAAATTTTCACAGAAGGTAGCTGATTATGTGTTTATTATGCCTGCAAAATTTGATGATTATTGGTATAGTACTTTCAATAGTACAATCGAAACAATAAAGGGTGCTGACTAATTGATTTCTGAGGGGCTAAAATCACGTTCAGTCCCAATACATGTTTCGACTATGAAATTGTTGGTATTGCATCGATTTTTTTGAAATTTTGCCCATGCAATAATTATAGATTGAGAGGTTTGTGTTCAAAATTTCAGCCATTTCCTTTGCCAAATTCAAAAGTAACAGTGCTGACAAGCAAAACTAGGGGCTGTACAAAATTTAATGGCGCACATTTTACTCTTTCATTGTTACAACAAAAAGTACTGCACCGATTCACATGAAATTTTGTAGGTGCAATGAACACATCTTAAGATGTTCTTAGGCCAAATTTGAGCAGTTTTAATGTATCTATTGCAGAGTTACAGTTGTATTTTTGTGTCCCGATTATTTCGGATACAGGCTTTAGAAGAGTGTCATTGGATACGCTGTTGTAAATGTTTACTAATAAATTCCAACGTACGCAGAGTTTTAAGACAAAAGGAAATCTACGATTTTAGCGGCTACGCAGTCTTTTAATTTGTAAAAACGAAATAGATTTGAACCAAATGCGCATAACTTTTTGCAAAACTAGACAAACCTATTCATGTACTAACAACAATCTGACAAGACAGTTATTTTTTTTATAAAAGATTAAAAGTCAACAGGTTAAAACATCCCAATGACAAAATTAAAGTTAATACAAACTAAAACAGACAATAATTTAACATTAAATAGAGAGTACACGCAAAAAATATCTCTAATCTTAACTCTACTTAGATGAAAAGCGAAACTAGAAAAACAATTAACAAATACATGACACATGCTTCTAATGGGTTATAGTTAGACGAAACATAAGACCAAAAACGAAAAATTAGCTACCCCTGAAGATGGCACAAAACCCCAGTGTTGAAACGTCGGGCACATAATAATTCTCGTTTACCCAAATCAAATGACTGCATAGCCGTGAATTCTCGGTCGATCCGCCAAAGATCCAAAGAGGAAAAATGAAATTTGTCTCAGCTGGCAGTGTGAACTATTTTAATTAAAATCATATTTTTATCTAACTTTATCTAGCTTATATGTTTATCTAGCTTCATCTAGCTTATTCAGTCAAACTTCGATGAGTCGATACGACTCATGGAAATATCGACTCATGGAACATTTTTCATTTTTTTTTATCTGAATAATGAGAAATCGAAATCAGGGATAATTCCGTGGCATAGGGTGCGACAATATTCAAAATTCTACGAAATTGCATAACAAACCAAACTCGTACTCCAGAAAAGCTTTAGGCGCTCTGGAACTTGTGACTACCGGTTTTGAAATTTGCCACATAGGGGAACTTACGTATTTTCATGACGTAGTTTATGAATGCCAACTAAGGGGAGCGCTTAATAACTTAATAACGCATGAATGTTGAAAATAAGCCACATTTTTTGCCAAAATCGATACGAAACTGTATTGCGCATTTCCCATCCCACTTTCCCATTCCCCTTTCGCAGTTAGTATAATTGCGGGATTGTGAATTTAACTGCGATTCAGCATCGAATCGTGTTGCTGTCTTTAGCGCATTTATGCATTACAAGATGCTGAATAAGTGCGCAGAAGACACCGATACGATTCAATACAAAATCGTAGTTTTTTCACGATCCCGCACTTATACTAACTGGGAGAAGGGTCCAGTGGGGTGCAAAATGCGCAATATACGCACCATTACGTACTTTTTTATAGGGGAAAATTGGGCAAAATGATTGGTAGTGGAGCCAACAAGTTAATATTGGAACTGAAAGGTTACAAATCGTACTAAACTTGTACTAAACTTATTTGATCTACTTAATGAAAATTCATCCTTCGCGCAACAATGGCAATGTCGGAACTTGTAATTGTTGCGACAATCTACCCAATGCGACAATAGTAGTTTACGCAACAAGGTACAGAATGAAGATTTTTACAGCACGAGTTGTACATCAAGTTGTACTACTTGAAGCAAAACTTAAGGATAGTTTTAAACAAAGGGTTTTCATAAAACTCCACACAGATGTTAATAGCCATGTTTAAGAAAGCCTAATCATAGCAGGTTATGCTGTGCAGTTGTCACAAATGTTCAAACCTGCGTCCAGAAAGCATCAAGAAGTTGATCAAAACTGAAAACAGTGCTGTAATGGTTCATTACGCAACGAAAATCAGTGCTGTAATGAACCTTTTCCAGGCAGATTTGCGTGAGGTAAAACAGCCTATTACGATGAGAAATTGCAAAAAGGTTTGTTTCAACTTGAACAGAATAGGACAAAGCTTGTACACCGCGCGTTTCGAGAATTTTAGGCCATGCATTGTGATTTTCGAGGGGTAACTTCTTGGGAAACTTCGAGTTAGAAAAGTTTTGATTTGGGGTTCAAAATAATTGATTGATCACGAGTTGAAAAGTACGTATTTTTTTTTTCTTCTATTTGTAAATATCAAGAATTGTCGAGATCATGTCATTATCTGGAATTTGTGGAATTGTAGTTATGCATGACGTAGTCAACACCATTATCTACTAGAAAAACTAAATTATTTTCATTTTCATCGCAATATATAGTGAAAAAGATGTTAGGCTCATGTAAGTTCGATAATATTCGTGTCTCAGCCGTGGTTTCAGCACACTAGGAGACGAAGAAAGGGAAATAAAACATGGTTCGAAAAATGTCTCGCAGGTGCAATCGAAGTCAGCGATGAGTACATTGATCGGAAGTTTATATGCAACGTGATCAAAGAAGCCCAGGAAGATTAGTTTGAATGCAATGTCAAAGTGTTGAAAGGTGTAAACAAAAGTGCCAGTGAATTCGAGAGCCAAAATGCGTCGTTCATCGCCACCCTTTACGGTGGTGACCAGTGCCGGTGTGAGTGGTTCCGTGGTTGTCCCCATTGAACAATACGAGACGGACCAAAGTGAACAGATCTCCGTGATGCGTCAGCTTAAGCGGAAACACAGTGAACAGCGCTTCCAGGAGTATCATTACCTGGAGCAAAGCCATTCGATTCACAAGGTCCGCAAGGATAATCACCTCCCGTTGCAAGAGGTGGATCATTTCCATGGCTTTGGCCAGGCGTTCCACGGCCCAACGCCCGAGTTTCAAGTCATTACCGCCAGCGATGGCAACAATAACCAAAACCACATTCACCAAGAGCAACAACAGCTCGGTTACATCTACGAAGTGACCGGCGGTGGGAGTGTTGTGCCGGTTCCGGAGTCGCAAATGATCGCCCAAGAAATCCCAGCTACCAGCAATGGGATTGTCCTAACGGACATTAGCTCGTCCACGTGGACCAGCACCCAGGAACTTCTGGACCTCGATCGCAAGCCAACCCTAACCGTCCAGACCGACAGTCATAACAGCTTTCCGATAGCAAGCGCCGATCATCACCACCATCACCATCAGCAGCTTCAGCAGGACCTGCTCAATCAGCATAATCACCAGAACCATCGCCACCATCAACAAACTCCTCCTCATCATCATCATCATCACCAGCAGCAGCACCAACAGCAGGGTAATTTCCACGTTGTTCATCAATCGGTCCACCCCCAGCAGTACGGCGCTAATCACACCAAGACGCAAGAACTGACGATCGTAACGTCCAGCTGCGGCAGGACTCCGACGACGGCTGCTAGCGTGGCTGCCGGTGCTGCGACGAATGTCACCCCCGCTGGAACGGGGACCGTTCGACGAGGTACGTACTTCTTTCATATGGCATTTAAATCGTAATTTCCTGTTCATGGGCCGGACCCTGCCAAATTGTATGTTGTCTGCCCAGGGCACACGTGTGTGTTGACATGATCAATGAAAATTGTCGTTCGTTACGGCCACGGGGTGAAAATGATAGGGTAATAAACGGCAAACGGTGGTGGTCGGTCGGAAGGAAGGACGATCAAAACAGAACATTGTGCCCGATTGTGTGATCGGTGTACCGTGAAATGGGTGGGAAATGGGGTAAACTGTTGAAGCAGGGTTATTAAACTATTTGAATATTCAATCCTTATATATTGATCTTACTCAGATGTTTCATATTTTGAAGATATCCTTTTAGTACGTGGTCGGAATTTGCATGGGACACACTTGTATGACACAGCAAATCCTTGTTCCTTAGTCATGTGCGCAGAAGCACATTCTACCGGCAGCGCCGTATGTATGTAATAAAATTTAAGACAGCGGCGGCGTAATCGGCGTCATTTCTTTTTCGTGATTTGTTATCCCTAGTCTTTGAGAAACATGAACACAGAATAATTTATTATCTGTACCCAAAGAACAACTTTTGCCTTTTATGTGCGCAAGGAAATTTCCAGTAAATTTATATTAGTTTTTTTTTTAAATCGATATTTCTAAAACTCATTATAGACAAGTGTAGTCATGGTAAAGCTAGAGATACAGTTTCCCAAGGTTTCGAAATTATAGCATCCCTCCATGTGTTACATGGAGTTGAAGGGGGTTTGGGGGATGTTGAAGGCATTTCGGGAAGTTTCAGAGCATTTTCGGCGAGATTCAGAAGCATTACGGAACCGTTACGGAGGATTTTTCGGGGATTTTGGAGCATCGCAAATGCGTTACATGAGGTCCGAGTGGGTTTTAGTGGGATGTTTGAGGCGTTTCAGGGAGTTTCAGAACATTTTTGGCGGGATTTAGAGGCGTTACGGAGGCATTTTCGTGGGTTAGAGTCAGTGCTGCGAAGTGTCAGTATCAACCGACGTTTAAAGCTGAAATTGTGATAGGTAGCCACTCATTTTTCCATTTACCATCGGAATATCAATTGACTAGCCTCTGATCACTCAATTGACATCAGCTCCAGCCTCAGTCAAGGCACATATCATTCAATTGAGCCCCAGCTAGGAAGCATAAATTTGTGGTGTTGTACTGCCGTGAATCGCAAGTCAGTCCCATCTGCATTTTGGGCAAAAATGAGTTAATGACCGTTTTCGAGCTTTCTTCGGATAATCTTTCAGCTGCGTGCATAAAAATATATAGTTTGTTCAGTAAAATTGAAAAACAACACCAAGTCAGATTGTCCCATAATGAAATGTAATCGCAAGCCAGTCCCATTACGAACTTGTGTGCCCTCCAGTACAAGACCTAACACTATTTTAGCTAGTTTTACATTTTTCACTGTTATGTTTTAACGTTTGAAACAATATGTGAAAGTTTCATGATGATCGCAGAAGTTTTCAATTCATAGCGATTTTTTAGAGTTTCGTATAGAAATCGAATTTGAAAACTTCAGAGGCCATTTTCTCAATGCCTACTTTTTACATATGGGACTGACTTGCGATTCACGGCAGTGTAGGTTCCAAGCTTTTACCATCGCTGATGATGTCAAACCCGACATCAACCTGTCATTCACCTATTTTTATTTTGGCCACCAAACCCAACATAGACTCAATAGTTGATCGATGTTGGTCCAACAGTAGCCCAACATTCGATAAAAATTGACCCGACTTTGACCCGACATTCGAATTTTTTTCAGTCTGGCGGAATTTTGCAGGGTTTTTCTATTTCGTGCCAAGCTACTCATTCGAGTGACTATTTATTCAATTAATAACACAGCGTAACAAAAATTAGTTTTTGGTCTGTCTCAAGAGCAAACTTATGTGTCTCTGACAAATTTTGGGCCGCTGAATCCGAATCCGGGCTCAGATTTGCTCTAACACGTCACAATTTTGAGCTATACCTCAATTTATAGGGCAAAATATGTGATTTTGGACTTTTTAACTGCAAGATATTAAGCATGGAAATATATTTTTTTAAGCAATCAAAAGGTTAATTGATCAATTAACATCTAAATTAACGACTCATGCAAAATATTTCGTTTTTCCAAATCGAATTTGATAGTTTTAAGAAGCGATTTATGTTAGGTACGATATTTCCCATACAAGTCACCCTCCAAAAGTTGCATGCAAGTTTTCATACTAACATGCTTAAATCTATCAAATTTGATTAGGTAAAACGAAATATTTTGCATAAGTCGTTAATTTAGATGTTAATTGGCCAATTAACCTTTTGATTGCTTAAAAAATATATTTCCATGCTTAACCTTCTTCGGGCATTAGAAAAAAGTTACGAATAATGCATTGGGGTCATTATGACCCAGAAAATCAAACTCTTATAGAATGATGATTTTTTCACCAATTCAAATGACCAAAGTCTTATTTGATAGATAATTTCGTCAAGAATGTGTTGATATGTTGAAATAGTGGTTCCGGGAACATTGGCCACCGGGAATCTGCTACACAGGGCACCATGTCGGACCTTTTGGGATAGCACTACATTTTGCCAGTAGTTGTGGAATATCTCGCGTTCTGGACCACTTAGAAGGATACTGTCTTCGGCAAAGTTGCTCAGTAGACTAAGAGCTTTCACATAGGAAACAATTTAGTTCGAGAATCACTCACTGCGTGGCGCTAGTGTTTCTATGAGCTTCCAGTTCAGTCAGAACGTCGTATATCTCGTGTTCTGGACCACCTAGAAGGATACTATCTTCGGCAAAGTTGCTCAGAAGACTAAGAGCTTTCACATAGGAAACAATTCAGTTCGAGAATCACTCACTGCGTGGCGCTAGTGTTCCTATGAGCTTCCAGTTCAGTCTGAACGTCGTATATCTCGTGTTCTGGACCACTTAGAAGGATACTGTCTTCGGCAAAGTTTCTCAGTAGACTAAGAGCTTTCACATAGGAAACAATTTAGTTCGAGAATCACTCACTGCGTGGCGCTAGTGTTCTTAGGAGTTTCCAGTTCAGTCTGAACGTCGTATATCTCGTGATCTGGACCACTTAGAAGGATACTGTCTTCGCCAAAGTTGCTCAATAGACTAAGAGCTTTCACATAGGAAACAATTTAGTTCGAGAATCACTCACTGTGTGGCGCTAGTGTTCTTATGAGCTTCCAGTTCAGTCTGAACGTCGTATATCTCGTGTTCTGGACCACCTAGAAGGATACTGTCTTTGGCAAAGTGGCTCAGAAGACTAAGAGCTTTCACATAGGAAACAATTTAGTTCGAGAATCACTCACTGCGTCGCGCTAGTGTTCTGAGGAGTTTCCAGTTCAGTCTGAACGTCGTATATCTCGTGTTCTGGACCACTTAGAAGGATACTGTCTTCGGCAAAGTTGCTCAGTAGACTAAGAGCTTTCACATAGAAAACAATTTAGTTCGAGAATCACTCACTGCGTGGCACTAGTGTTCCTATGAGTTTCCAGTTCAGTCTTAATGTCGTATATCTCGTGTTCTGGACCACCTAGAAGGATACTGTCTTCGGCAAAGTTTCTCAGAAGACTAAGAGCTTTCACATAGGAAACAATTTAGTTCGAGAATCACTCACTGCGTGGCGCTAGTGTTCCTATGAGCTTCCAGTTCAGTCTAAACGTCGTATATCTCGCGTTCTGGACCACCTAGAAGGATACTATCTTCGGCAAAGTTGCTCAGTAGACTAAGAGCTTTCACATAGGAAACAATTTAGTTCGAGAATCACTCACTGCGTGGCGCTAGTGTTCTTAGGAGTTTCCAGTTCAGTCTGAACGTCGTATATCTCGTGTTCTGGACCACTTAGAAGGATACTGTCTTCGCCAAAGTTGCTCAGTAGACAAAGAGCTTTCACATAGGAAACAATTTAGTTCGAGAATCACTCACTGCGTGGTGCTAGTGTTCTTAGGAGTTTCCAGTTCAGTCTGAACGTCGTATATCTCTTGTTCTGGACCACCTAGAAGGATACTGTCTTGCGGAAAGTTACTCAGCAGACTGAGAGCTTTCAAATAGAATACAATTTAGTTCTAGTGCTCTTAGGAGCTTCAAGTTTAGTCTGAACGTCGTATATCTTGGGAAAAGTTATTCAGAAGACTGAGAGCTTTTACATAGAATACAATTTAGTTCAAAAATCGCTCACTTTGTGGCGCTAGTAGTCTGTGGCGTCGTGAATCTCGCGTTTTGGACCACTTAGAAGGATACGGCATGGTTGCACATAAGATTGAAGGCTTTCACATAGAGAATAGATTAGTTCGAAAATTACTCACTACGTGACACTAGTACTTTTCTAAGCTTTTAGTTTGCTCTAAACTTTCTAAACCACCTAGGTGGATACTGTTTTCGGCAAAGTTACTTAGAACACTGAAAGCTTTCACATGGAAAACAAACTGAATTTCCTGACTTCGCCCACTTAGAAGGATACTGTCTTTGACAAAGTTGCTTTTTCACATAGGGCACAATTTAGTTCAAGCTACTCACTACGTGACGCTAGTGTTCTTGGGGTATCCAGTTATGGTTAAACGTCGTATATCTCGCAATCTAGACCACTTTGAAGGATAAGTTTTTGCCCATAAGACTAAAAACTTACACATTGAAATCATTCCAGTTGGAGATCCTCTCACTACGTGGAATTTTTTGGTTTAAACTTAGTATATATCACGCTCTGGACCGCTTTGAAGGATACGGTCTTCAGCAAAAATTCTCAGCAAAATAATAGGTTTCAAGATTCAATTTAGTTCGAGAATCACTCAATAAGTGATACTATTGTACTTAGGGTATACCAGTTCAGTCTAAACGTTTTAAATCTCGTATTTAGGACCACTCAGAGAAAACCTCACTTTAACTAAGTTGCTCGGAAGAATCATAGTTTTCTAGTAGAAAGCAATTTAGTTCCACATTTATTCACTGCTTGGCACTAGTGCTGTAATGAGCTTTGATTCAAGGCGTTGCATATATCACGATCTAGATCCCTAAAAATGACAACTGTTGTTGCAAAGAAGGATGTCCAGTTTGATCAAACGGTTATATTTCTCGCGTTTTGAACCACTTCGAAGGACACTCTGTTTGACAGAATTTCCCAGAAGACTTAGAGCTTTAATCTGAAAAACAATTCAGTTTGAAATTTTCCCACTGTGTGGTCTTAGTAGTTTCCAATATAGTCTAGTCGTCATTTATCCCGTATTTTGGACCACTTGAAATAATGCCGTTTCAGCAACGTTGCTGAGACGACTTTCTTCAAGACAACAATTAAGTTCGAGATTCAATCACTATATTGATTCAGTTCTATAATAAGCTACGAGTTTGGTCTAGGCGTCCTACATTTCACGTTCTGAACCATTTAGAAAAAATACAGGTTTCAGAAGATTTGCTCAGAAGAATAAAAGCTTTTTAATTCGTATAGGAGGTTTTCAAGAAATCTCTTTGGGGATCTCCTATTAAAATTTCCTAGACAATTGATAAATGATTTTCCAGCAGTTCTTTTGGAACTTTTCAATAATTCCTTTGAAAACACTTTCGGCATTTATGACAATTGCTTTGGAAAACCATTTTGCATTTCATTTAAAATGTATTCATATTTTTATAATGTTTTATTTTTTTTTTTTTTTTATCTTCGGAAAGTATTTTGAGAAATTGTTTTTTTTTTTTATTTCTTTGGTAACACCTTCGGAAAGTTCTTCTAAACTTTGTTGGCAATCATTCAGAAAACTCTTTGATATTTTTTTGTATATATTTGATTGCTTCGACAATTCCTTCAATAGTTCTCTCCGCAAATTCTTTGTTATTATTTTTACTTTTATTTTTCAATACATATTTTGTTTGAGTATTTGTTCTGCAACTAGAATGAAAATGCATTGAAAAATTCCTTTGAGAATTTATTTCATAAATACTTTTAAAATTCTTTCCTGCAATTTCTTATTGATTCCTTTCTGCAGTTTCGTCGGCAAACTAATTGTGATATTACCTAGCAATTCCTTTGGTAACTTCTTCTTCAATTTCTTTAAAAATCACACAGTGAATTCCTTTGGAAATGATCGTGAAATTACATCAAGATTATTCGGAAACTTCTTTTGCAATGCTTTCGGAAGTGCCTTCGACAGCTTATTTGGTATTCTTTTCGAAAATTTCTTCTGCTACGGAATTACTTCAGGATTTCCTTGTGAAATTTCAGTAGCAATTCCTTTGGAAAGTCATTTGGTAATTTCTTGAGGGTGCCTTCAACTATTTAAACATTCAAACGTTTTTGGAAATTGCTTTTTGAAACATTCTGATTTTTTTTCTAGAACTTCTTGATTTTTGAAAACTTCTTGAAAACACCTTGATTTTTGGAAATTATTTAGGTAATTCCGATGAGATTTTCTCCGGCCATACCATTGTATTTTTTTTTCAATTCGTAAGGAGTATCTGATTGAATTTCCAAAAAAATAACAAACGAAATTCTGTAAGGATTTTCTAAAGGAGTTTCCAATGCTGAAAGAATACTGAAGAAATTTTTAAAAATTCAATTGCACAGAGCTGTCGAAAGAATTACAAAACAAATTGCCAGTTAAATTTCCAAAGGGATTGCAGATGAAACTTCCAAAGAAAGCCGAGATGAACCTGCCTACGGCAGGAAATCCCGTTATTCGGGGATAAAAAAAACTTCCAAAGAAATTGATAAAGGAAATCCCGTAAGAGTTGCCTGATAAATTTGCACACCGTCTTCAGTCAAAGACCACAGACTGAATATAGCTTACAATAGACAACGGATAACATGTAAAACTGTAATACATCTAGTGGTTCAATGAAGAATTTTCCGTTTGGCGAAATTTTTTTCCCGACCGGAATGGGAATCGAACCCACAATCCGTAGCTTACAATACGCCTAAAAGGCTGGCGTTACTTACAGTACGATGACGAACCCCACAGTTATGCTGTGTGTATTTTCATAAATAATAACTTCAAACAATTTCCAATATTACTGCTGAGAAATTTCCAAAAGATTTATCGAACAAAATTCCAAAGAATTGCCGAAATAGAAAACCCAAAAAAAACTTATATGAAGTTTTGGATCAAATCCAAAAAAAATTGCTGAAAGGATTTTCAAAGAATTTGCTGAAGAAATGGCGCCAAAAGGAAATAAGAAATGTTTTCACAGGGTTACTTTTAAGAAATTCGCCAAACCGATTTGCAAAGGAAATACCGAATCAGTAAGAATTGGCAAATATGTTTCCAAAAAAATGTTGAAAATATTCCCAAAGTAATAAGCAGAGGCTTTTCCAAACAAATTGTAAAAAAATACAAAAATAATATTTAGACGGGATCCCCGAAGATTTGTTACATAAGTTTCTAAAAAAACATTGAAAACTTTCACCAAAGAAATTGCGAGTTAAATTGTCGCTCAGACAGTTTTCAAAGGAATTGGCAAAAAATTTCCAAATATAATTTAGCAGGCTACGAATGAGTGTAATCAGTTTTGTACCTTTTAATTCCGCCCCATTTTGCTTATCCTTTGACATCACTCATTCGTAGAGGGTATTCTGCTTAGAGGGTTCGAAAAGTCGGTACAAGATCAGAATGTAGCAGGTTTAAAAAATCCCAAACAAACTCCCGAAGGAACTTTCAAAGTGATTTTAAAACCGAATTTCAAAGAAATTTTGATTGTTTTGGATTGCTGCACAGATATTCAACATTATAACTGAAAAAAAAAGAAATTTCCGAATAAACTTCTTGACACCGAGATCAAACTGACAGCTCCAAAGGACACAACTACCACGTTGTGAGCGAATTTAGAAACAAACTTTCAATGTGAAAGCTTCTTTTCTTCTAGGAAGGTTTTACAAACATATTAACATGGATATACAACTATTATATCAAGCATTCAGCTTCTAAGAACAATACACCCCAAATATTTTTTCCTGAAATTTGCCGAGTTGAAAGTTTTAGCAAAATATTTGTGAAAATACAGCAAGCTTTGTTGATTTGTTCAGGCAAATCTACTGATCGCCATCAACGTTTTGCTGTAACTCAGCAAATTTTTCCGAAAGTTCAACATAAAAAGCTTATTCGTTAAGCTCAGCAAAATTAGGCTGAAAGCGTCTTGGTGTGTAGCATCACATCATGAAAACTCTATGTCTTTTGAGTAACTTTACCGAAGGCAGTATCCTTCTAAGTGATCAAGAGCGCAAGATATACGATGATCAGACTAAACTGGAAGCTCCTAAGAACACTAGCACCACGCAGTGAGTGATTTTCGAACTAAATTGTTTCCTATGTAAAAGCTTTTAGTCTTCTGAGCAACTTTGCCGAAGGCAGTATCCTTCTAAAAGGTCCAGAACCCGAGATATACGACGTTCAGACTGAACTGGAAGCTCCTAAGAACACTAGCGCCAGCAGTGAGTGATTCTCGAACTAAATTGTTTTCTAAGTGAAAGCTCTTAGTCTTCTGAGCAACTTTTCCGAAGACAGTATCCTTCTAGGTGATTCAGAACGCGAGATATACAACGTTCAGACTGAGCTGAAGCACCTAAGAACACTAGCGCCACGCAGTGAGTGATTCTCGAACTAAATTGTTTCCTATGTGAAAGCTCTTAGTCTTCTGAGCAACTTTGCCAAAGACAGTATCCTTCTAGGTGGTCCAGAACACGAGATATACGACGTTCAGATTGAACTGGAAGCTCCTAAGAATACTAGCGCCACGCAGTGAGTGATTCTCGAACTAAATTGTTTCCTATGTGAAAGCTCTTTGTCTACTGAGCAACTGCCGAAGACAGTATCCTTCTAAGTGGTCCAGAACACGAGATATACGACGTTCAGACTGGACTGGAAGCTCATAGGAACACTAGCGCCACGCAGTGAGTGATTCTCGAACTAAATTGTTTTCTAAGCGAAAGCTCTTAGTCTTCTGAGCAACTTTGCCGAAGACAGTATCCTTCTAGGTGGTCCAGAACACGAGATATTCGACGTTCAGACTGGACTGGAAGCTCCTAAGAACACTAGCGCCACGCAAGGAGTGATTCTCGAACTACATTGTTTCCTATGTGAAAGCTTTAAGTCTTTTGAGTAACTTTGCCGAAGGCAGTATCCATCTAAGTGGTCCAGAACACGAGATATACGACGTTCAGACTGAACTGGAAGCTCATAGGAACACTAGCGCCACGCAGTGAGTGATTCTCGAACTAAATTGTTTCCTATGTGAAAGCTCTTAGTCTTCTGAGCAACTTTGCCGAAGATAGTATCCTTCTAGGTGGTCCAGAACGCGAGATATACGACGTTCAGACTGAACTGGAAGCTTATAGGAACACTAGCACCACGTAGTGAGTAATTCTCGAACTAAATTGTTTCCTATGTGAAAGCTCTTAGTCTTCTGAGTTTTGCCAATGACAGTATCCTTCTAAGTGGTCCAGAACACAAGATATTCGACGTTCAGACTGGACTGGAAGCTCCTAAGAACACTAGCGCCACGCAGTGAGTGATTTTCGTACTAAATTGTTTCCTATGTGAAAGCTTTAAGTCTTTTGAGTAACTTTGCCGAAGGCAGTATCCATCTAAGTGGTCCAGAACACGAGATATACGACGTTCAGACTGAACTGGAAGCTCATAGGAACACTAGCGCCACGCAGTGAGTGATTCTCGAACTAAATTGTTTCCTATGTGAAAGCTCTTAGTCTTCTGAGCAACTTTGCCGAAGATAGTATCCTTCTAGGTGGTCCAGAACGCGAGATATACGACGTTCAGACTGAACTGGAAGCTCATAGGAACACTAGCGCCACGCAGTGAGTAATTCTCGAACTAAATTGTTTCCTATGTGAAAGCTCTTAGTCTTCTGAGCAACTTTGCCGAAGATAGTATCCTTCTAGGTGGTCCAGAACGCGAGATATACGACGTTCAGACTGAACTGGAAGCTTATAGGAACACTAGCACCACGTAGTGAGTAATTCTCGAACTAAATTGTTTCCTATGTGAAAGCTCTTAGTCTTCTGAGTTTTGCCAATGACAGTATCCTTCTAAGTGGTCCAGAACACAAGATATTCGACGTTCAGACTGGACTGGAAGCTCCTAAGAACACTAGCGCCACGCAGTGAGTGATTTTCGTACTAAATTGTTTCCTATGTGAAAGCTTTAAGTCTTTTGAGTAACTTTGCCGAAGGCAGTATCCATCTAAGTGGTCCAGAACACGAGATATACGACGTTCAGGCTGAACTGGAAACTCCTAAGAACACTAGCGCCACGCAGTGAGTGATTCTCGAACTAAATTGTTTCCTATGTGAAAGCTCTTAGTCTTCTGAGCAACTTTGCCGAAGATAGTATCCTTCTAGGTGGTCCAGAACACGAGATATACGACGTTCTGACTGAACTGGAAGCTCATAGAAACACTAGCGCCACGCAGTGAGTGATTCTCGAACTAAATTGTTTCCTATGTGAAAGTTTTTAGTCTTCTGAGCAACTTTGCCGAGGATAATATCCTTCTAGGTGGTCCAGAACGCGAGATATACGACGTTCAGACTGAACTGGAAGCTCATAGGAACACTAGCGCCACGCAGTGAGTGATTCTCGAACTAAATTGTTTCCTATGTGAAAGCTCTTAGTCTACTGAGCAACTTTCCCGAAGACAGTATCCTTCTAAGTGGTCCAGAACACGAGATATACGACGTTCAGACTGAACTGGAAACTCCTAAGAACACTAGCGCCACGCAGTGAGTGATTCTCGAACTAAATTGTTTCCTATGTGAAAGCTCTTAGTCTTCTGAGCAACTTTGCCGAAGATAGTATCCTTCTAGGTGGTCCAGAACACGAGATATACGACGTTCTGACTGAACTGGAAGCTCATAGAAACACTAGCGCCACGCAGTGAGTGATTCTCGAACTAAATTGTTTCCTATGTGAAAGCTCTTAGTCTACTGAGCAACTTTGCCGAAGACAGTATCCTTCTAAGTGGTCCAGAATGCGAGATATTCCACAACTACTGGCAAAATGTAGTGCTATCCCACATGTCGGACATGGTGCCCTGTGTAGCAGATTCCCGGTGGCCAATGTTCCTGGAACCACTATTTCAACATATCAACACATTCTTGACGAAATTATCTACCAAATAAGACTTTAGTCATTTGAATTAGTGAAAAAATCATCATTCTATAAGAGTTTGATTTTCTGGGTCATAATGACCCCAATGCATTATTCGTAACTTTTTTTGTGGCGCCATTTTGGTTTCACCTTAAGAAATTTTTATTTTTTTAAAAGACTCGTTTTTGAAAAATATTAAAAGTCAAGAAGTTTCATTACGATAAGTTAACTAACAAAAGAGATATTAATGCTTGAAATCGCGTTTTGGGTCATAATGACCCTAATGCACGACGAAGGTTAATGGTTTGCAGTCAAAAACGCCCAAAATCGCATATTTTGCCCTATAAATTGAGGTATAGCTCAAAAGTGTGACGTGTTAGAGCAAATCTGAGCCCGGATTTGGATTCAGCGGCCCAAAATCCTTCGGAGACATATAAGTTTGCTCTGGAGACAAAAAAAATGTTGCGCTGTGTAAGGATTCGCTTCTCATTTGATAGGTGCTCTGATTGAACGAAATCGTTTTGAACATAACTAGAAGGAGAAATGACTGAACAGATTGGTTGGTTAGTGTTCAAATGAATGAATTGAATTTTTGCAACACTGGTTAGAGTAATATCATTTGAATCGGCCCTAAAATGTCCTTTGAGTATTCTTGAGAACCCCGTGATACGGCCCTGACATTAAATGCCTCAAAACGCCCCTGAAACCTCCATAATCCAATTGTAACACCCTTGAAATCATCATAATCAATTTGAAATGCCTCTGCAACCCCTTTGGACGCTTTGAATAGGCGCTTGAAACGCCTCTGAAATAGACGTGTGCACCGAAGCAGTTTTCACCGGCGGCGGCGTGTACAGTAATTTGAGGCAGCGGCGGCGGGGACGCCGGCGGCACGTCGTACGCTCTATTCGGCGGCGGCGGCGGCGTAATCGGCGTGACCAATATTTTTTTTAATGTAGTGCTATTTTTAGCCATTAAAAGCTGCCAATATGTACAGAATAATTTGTTTCTTGTTCCTAATGTAAAATTCTCATCTATTGTATGTGGAAGATTTTTCATCTATTGTATATGAAGGTCAGAGGTTTCAATAAAAAACTATCATTATATATAAATTCTAGAGAGAATCCTTGAGGACGTTTACCAGGAAATTTGTTAGGAATTCCTCTAGAAAAAGCTTCACAACTTCTTTTCTAATACTATTACTCCAGGAATTCTTTCAGGCGTTTTTCAGGAATTTCTCCAGAAAATTCTCAATAAATTCTTCTGTGAGGTCCTCCACGGGGCTTCCTAGAAAATCCTCAGATATTCCTCCATGGGTGGGATCGTTAACTTCTCTAGAGATGTATAAATGTATGTTCCTCCAGGGTTTTTTAAAGATTTTTTTCCGGTAACTCGTAAAAATCTCTCCAGAGATTCTTTCAGGAGTTCCTTGAGAAATCGCTTCAGGATTTATTTCTTGACGTTTTTCCAGGAATATGTCAAGAAATTTTTCTTGGAATTACTGCACAGCATTCTCCTGTTTTCCACGCACTGCTTCAGAGATCTCTTAAAAAATCATATTTTATAAATTAAAAACAATAATTTAAAATTTCTATATGATTTAATTCAGAAATTTTTGAAAGATTTCGTTCGGAAACCTTCAAGGATTTTCTCAGAGACTTCTCCAGGAATTTGCTTTAATTTATCCAAAAAATCTACTAGAAATCCCCCCAAAACCATCTCAGGTGTTCATTTCCTACCACTCTGTTGGGGAAATTAAGCCAAAGCGTCCAATTAACTGAACTTTTTTCTTCAGATAACCGTCGAAAAATAACTCCAACATGGTTTATGTAATTTCATAAAATACTTCTGTTAATGTCTGTGGAGTAATATCTCAAGGAACTCCCGGAGGAATTTCTAAAGAAATTACAGGAAATAATTCTGAAAGAACCACAGAAGGAATTCCAAAAAAAATCCTTCTAGGTATTTCTTCGGCAACCCTTGACCAAAATTTTCTAAAGGATTCCTGGAGGACCCTTGGCAGAATTTCCGAAAGAATCACTGAACTTTTTCTGAAAATTCTGAAATGTTTAGGGTAATCTCTTTACTGACATTCATGAAAAAGCCATACACTACTGAAGGAGTCTGAAGTGATATTTTAGAATGAATACCTTAGTAAGTTTCCAATGAAATCCTTGGAAGAATTTATGAAAAAAATATTTATCTTATTCCTGAGGTATTTCACCTGGAGATGTTCTTGAACGAATCCCTGCAAGATTATGTGAAAGTATCTCAGGGAATTTCCTTAAATAATTTAAGAGAGAGTTACTAAAAAATGTCTGGTAACTCTCCCTCAGAAACCCTTGGTTGAACTCCTACAAGGTGTAGTAAATGAAACCGAGAAACCCTGCTGAAATAAACTTTGGAGCACGAAACACACAATCGTCTGTCCGCCGCAAAAATACTTTCCAGAATGAAATCCTTTTTCCCATTCTCAACAAAAGAACCGGACGCTTCAATCGCCAATCATCTTCTTTCTTAAAGAAGAGGGTTTATAATTTAATATTTAGAAAAATTCCAAGAAAAAAACTCTTACCAAAATTCATGGAGGCTATTCTGAAAAAAAAAATCCGGTAGGTATTCATGAACATATTTTTAAAAGAAATCCTGAAAGAATGTCTGGAGAAATACTTGAACTGTAAAGGTTCCTAGAAATTTGCAAAGGATTATATGTCAAACTTTATAGGAATTGATACTGAAGATATTTCCTAATTTCTTGAAGAAGTCGAATAACAAATCTTAATGGTATCTTTGGAAGAATTTCAAGAGGAATTTCTGGTGAAGTATTTACATGGAATAATATCCGGAGGAACGCATGAAGAAATCTCTGTATGATTTTTGTTTGCAGAAATCACTGGTAGAATGTCTACAGGAATCACTTAACAAAATATGGAAGAACGTATATATAATTTCCTGGAGACACTTCAGGAAGAAATTTATAGAAGAAGCCATGAAAGAATTTTTAAAGCAGCCGATATTAGCGTGAAAAAAAATTCTTTGTCGTTTTCTCATCGGCGTGTGAAATTTTGTTCAGCGGCGTGGAAAAAATATGAACAGCGGCGCGCCGGGTCATTTAGGTGGCGGCGGCGGCGTGGAAAAATTGTCGGCGACGGCGGCGCGGCGCGGCGGCACACACGTCTACTCTGAAATACTATCTAACGCCTCTAATACTTGTAGGAAGTCCCTTAAAATGTTTCTGAAACCCTCTGAATCTCTCCTAAATGACTTTGAAATTCCTTGAAACGATCTTCAAACCCCTTTAAAGGCTCCTAAGAACCCCTGAATTGCCCTTAAGGCCCATCAAAACGTCCCTGAAACCCCACAAAAATCGGGACACAGAAGCGCGGCTGTAGCTCAGTAATGAATCGGTAAAATTGGCCAAATAATTGACTGAGAACTCTTCAATGTATGTTTATTATTTGTGCCAAATTTCATAAAAATCGATGCATTACTTTCGACTGTGGCAAACAGACGTGGTTAAACATTTTGTACAATCATGACCAATTTTTATTCGATAAATAGATGGTCCTTCCACGCTACAGTTCAAAGTTCTGTGATGATAATTATGAAATTTCATTTGCAGTTATGATACTTATAGAGGCATTTTCTTGCAAAATTTCATCAACTTTGATCAATTGGTTTGGAAGCTACTGGTGTTGATAGGGGTCAGTGTAAGTGAAAATTGTTCGTGTTTTCCATGTGCGATGTTTGCCTAATCATAACTTTTGAATTTTTCTGACAATTTTCACGAAATTTTTATAGTAGATAGTTGATTATATGTATATTATGCCTGCAAAATTTGATGATTATTGGTATAGTACTTTCAATAGCACAACCGAAACAATAAAGGGAGCTGACTAATTGCTGTTCGAGGGGCTAAAATCACGTTCAGTTCCAAAACATGTTTCGACTATAACATTGTTGATAGTGCATCGATTTTTTTTTTTTTGAAATTTTGCCTATGTAACAAATGTAGATTGAGAGGTTTGTGTTCAAAGTTTCAGCCAATTTCCTTTGTCAAATTCAAAAGTTACAGCGCTGACAAGCAAAACTAGGGGCTGTACAAAATTCAATGACGCACATTCTACTCTTTCATTGCTACAACAAAAAGTACGGCATCGATTCACATGAAATTTTGAAGGTGAAATGAACACATCTGAAGATATTATTAGGTTACATTTGAGCAATTTTAATGTATCTATTGTAGAGATACAGCTGTATTTCTGTATCCCGATTATTACGGATACAGGCTCTATTACCTAGAGAGGGGTTCCTCTTGGGGTTCCTCCAGAAACTCCTACAAAGATTGCTTCAGATTTTCCTTTCTCAAAAAATTCTTCTAGGAATTCCTTCAGAGCTCCCTCTCAAGGAGTTCCTCCAAGTATTCCTCAAAGATTCCTGCAGAGAATTTTGTTCAGGAATCTTTTCAGAAAATTTTCATATTTTTTTCCTGTCATTTCAAAAGGTATCTCCATTAAAAATTCCTTCAGAGAATCCTCGAAAAATTTCTCCAGTATGTTTTGTGTAATTCTATGCAATATTTCTGTAAAATCCATGAAGTAATATCCCTGGCCAAGTTCGCAGGGGTTGACGGTATTAAAGTGAAGGAGTTTCATTTTGATTATTGTAATGTAGTGTTCTTTAGTGAAACGTATCACCTTTTTAACACTTTAATGCGCCTCCAACGGTTCATCATGAACCGGCTGCTGCAGATGGAGTATGGCTGATCATATGCATCAGACATGCTCGATAAACACGGAGGAACCGCCAGGGCTCAGTAGAGTCTATTCCTAAGCAATAGTTCAAAGTCGGTTGGATTTGAGAAGGTTTTGATGATCGTTACAAATCCTAATAAAAGTATTATAGGATTTGTGACAGGTTTTGGAACCTTTAACAGCCAGCTTACTTCAAAATGTTGTTTGGGCTCTATTTCTCACGTTTCTCGGTTGATTTTGATTAGTAATTTATTAATGTCATAGTCGCTTTTTCTATTTTTTATCATGTTAGTTGGTCATATTTTCTTTAAATAATGCAATTAAAATCAACCGACGAATTAATAGTGGGAAGGAGATTTGCAGCACTTAATTGTGCTGATAGATTCGAAGCTAACGTGCGAACATTTAAACGCATTGTTGACATCAATGCGTTCGACGTGACATTTTGGACAAAAGCTGACTGCTTTTTGTTAACTGAACAACGTTACTTTTGTATGACTAGGTTGACATTTCTAGGCCACGCATGAGAAAATGACATGGTTTATCGAGGTAGGACCGATAGGACCGAACGATTTTGAATATTTTTCATAGTATTCGTAGGGGGATGAATACATAATAGTTGACAAGCAATTTTTGTTTTATTACAATCAACTGACCAACTTGGCGTATTTTTGTTTATCTCTTAGATGGTGTTATGACACCAACAGAAAAATATCAGGAGTTCAGTTACATGTTTCTGTGGGTTTTTCACACAAGAGATGAACACAGAGAAGTAGAAATCAAGAAAACAATTTGACACAGAATCGACTATATTTTAACATACGGGTTCGACTGATTCGATAAATCTATCTAGAAGACAATTGACGCTAAGATTGGAAAAAAAGCTTGCAGTTGGGACTAGACTAAAATAGTGGCCGATAGGAAACAATGCGCTAGACAGCATTATTATACATTTTTTAATATTTACCCGCAGGCTTTTCGCCGGTTGACAGTACAGTATTTAGCTGTGTACGAAGATACGGATTAGTTGATGTACAGATGACAGGGTTCTCACGGGAAGTGCTTCAAGCGAGGCTTACATAACAACTGACAATAAAGAAACCTATTTTCCTTGACTTTCTACGCAATGGACATCCGATCGAACACACGTGTTTTCGTTAATCTCCTAGGCATTATTAAGACATGACGTATCTGCAAGACGGAACAACTAGCAGGTTACAGTTCCAGACGTCTCTTTTTATTAACGACATTCAGCATATTTCCAATAAAACTACACTTCAATAAAGCAAAGACTAAAGCTGCTATGATAGAACAAATCAGAATGACTTAATTGACTATTACCTTGGAGATCTACTTCGAATCACTGACAAATTGACAAGAACCTAACTAAATTCATGGACCATACTACAACAAACCAATTGACATAAAGAAAAAAGGGGAAACTTTTATTAAAACTATTTTTGTTCAACGCAGACCAAAACAGTGTCGACTTGGGCCACGATATGCCTACGTACTTCTGTGTGTTGAAACAAAAATAGAGGCTCATAGAAGCAAACGTAGGGAAAGGGTGCGGTGTTAGAACATAAGCACAGTGTGCTACCGCCGTAATCACTATGAAAAAAAAAAAAAAAATCCATGAAGTAATATCCGAAAGAATTCCTGGAGAAAGCTCCGAGGAAATCCAAAGAGGAATTTCTGAAGGAAGCGCCGAAGCATATTTATATTTTTTCTTGTGAATTTTAACAATAGCTTATTTTTCACCTAAAGCTGCATGAGCAGTACTAAAAAGAAACGTTCTAGAAATTTTTTTCAGTAACCCCTGACGAAATTTTACAAGGGATTCCTGATGAATGGAAGAATCAAGGGAAGAATTTCCAAAATAATATCTGAAAAATTTTAGAAAAAGGTTTAGATGATTTTTTGACAAAAATAAAAATCCATGAAAAAATTTCTGATGAAATCCCTTGCTGACGACATTCATGGAGAAAAAAAACTCTAGAAAGTATCTGAAGGTCAAAGTGCAACTTATTGGACGCTGTGGCTTAATTTCCCCAACAGGGGAGGAAAAAGAAGCAAAATAATTAGCATGCATGCCTTATGATTAAACGTTGCGGTTACAATTGTTCCAACATTGGTCAGCTTCAATGTTTATGAAGATAATTAGCTCAATAAAATATTTACTAGTGCGTCAGTAATTCACGGTGTTGTGTTGTGAGATTGGTATCTCTTCGAACTTTTGTTTTATTTTCACTGCTTCTGTTTTGTGTCGGGAGAAGAATGTGTAACGCTTGTGTATATTTCCAAGCAGCTATAAAATATGAACATAAGGATGCTGTGCCCGTTGACCGGTGCCACCAAAGTGGGTACCAATACCAAACAGAGGAGCCGCCCAGGATCCACTTCAGCTGCATTTTCTGGTGTTTTGTTGCTGATTTTGCTGTCGTTGGAGCGGGTAGTGTAAAAGGTGAGTCAGAATGTTTGTGAGAAGTGAATATTTTGAGCTGCTGTTTGATCTTCAAGCTTGTAGCCGCGGAAGCTTTTCTTAGGCTCCTAATCAGCAATTGTGTTTACAAAAAGGGACAGGGTGAACAACGATAATTAAGTGATACAGTACCACTGCTAATCAACTTTGCTTGAATAAAAGTGTAACATTTGTATTGAAGAAACATGATAACAACTTATTGTTAAGCTATATCAGTGTGCTTGAATAAAATGATCAAGCAAAAGTTGTTAAACGTTCGATTGATGATCATATGTGGAATAACGGCATCTAATACGTCGGAAGCAGCTTGTATTCTATCTGAGAGCACTATTAGACAGATGATGTGAATATCTAAGCAACTGTCTTTCAACTTTTGTACCATTGGTTATTCAATGAGCAGAAATATGTTTAACAAACGTGCAGTTTTCACTGCATGAAACATTTATTTGCCATTTTGTTCAACATTTACTCTTGTACAACTGTCGGCGCCTTTGTAGCACATTTAATCAACTGGCATGCTTATTAATGATTTTGAATTGTTACTTGGGATTATACATACTGGAAAAAACTTGTATTGGAAGGCAAGAAATTTTGCTAATTGACAAATTTGGAGATGAAATTTATGAAAAAAATACATTCTGGTGGGATTCGAACCCACGACTCCGTATTTGCTAGACCGGCGTTTTAATCTACTAAGCCACAGAACAGGTAATGAATCTGCGGAATAGAAAGCCAAACTGACTCCGAAGCCACACCGTGAACACTCTTTTTTTATAAACCCATCTCTCTTTCGGGTTAGATGCCAATCCACAACATACTCGCGTTTGTGCCCTGTATGTTAGCAATGGCTCTATCGATATTCAAAATTCTGTTACTTTTTTTACCATTTACCATTACCATTACCATTTTTTTACTTATTCGTTTATTAGAAAGTCTTGGACCCACTTGGGCATAACGGAGCCCAAATCATTTGCACATTATTATAACTTCTTACAAAATATAATTTAATAAAACATTATAGTTCATTTTTCACTAATCTGATATATCGATCTTTGAACCGATTGAAGATATATCAGACTATAGTCAAGATGAACATCTTTGCTTTTTATTCTTGTAAGATAACACACTCATGGATGCTTCCACCTCCAAATCACGCTTTTTCTGCTTTTCCGTCTTGTCTTCCATGCTTATCTCCGCAATCCCGTCGTATTATGTGTACAACTTGCCATTGGACCTCCACATGCTTATTGGCACTTTCTCAGGGAAACGTCGTGAGTATTGTTGGCCGCATGGCGATGACAATCTTCGGCTAACCAAGCCGGCTGTCGCGTAAAGGGTGTCATAGGCTGTCACTGGAGCACATGGCTTAACGCTAAAAGTTATTCACAAAATATGTGCTCAACAAGTATTTTTTTACAAACATGATGTGCCTTTCACAAGATGCCCCAGAAGCGAAAAGAAGTTTGTGCCAGCGTTTGTCAAAATTGTAATCTGGCTAAAATATACCACTAATGTGAGATTCAACTTTCTTTTATATTGAAAACATAGCAGTGCATTTCACATGCCAATAAAAAATAATGCTATGCAAAATACTCTACTAGAATAAGACTTACAGGTACATATTCTCTATTTGAAAAAATACATAATACATGAAACGCATCGATAATTTTGAGCGTGGGATATACCACGATACTCGACACGTTCAACAGAAGTAAAATTCTCGGGCCGAGCGCAGCGATTTTCGTCACTTCGTGTCCAGCCTACGAGAGACGGTTTGGGCTAGAGCCGAGGTTGTCATCGGCGAACGAACGCACAGCGAAAGCAGACGGTGTGAGCAGTTCCCGACAGTGATGTTGTAGGTAGTATGAGTTTTATTCTGTGGGCTGTCAAGAACCATGCATTCACAAGGCTGTCATGGGAATAAGAGTGCGCCAGCCATCAAAATGCTATCATGATGCGGTACTTTTGGGAAGCCTGCTCCTGTCTCTCACGCTCTGTCGTATGCACTCTCTCGGTGCTTGTCTCCGTGCTTTGCACTTGGCTTGATACTACGCATGATTGGGAAAATTTCGAATCAAACGACCCATCAACCCTTGATAAGCTTAACAACTTTACCGAAAACACAAACTCTTCAATTAATTTATCAAGTGGTTTTTTTTCTGTTTGGTGACAAGCACAGTCCCAAGCACCGTGCATTACTCCCTGCGCCGTAGAGCTAGTGCTGCGATTTATCTCTCGCACAATTACGAAAGCTCTCACTCATACGTCTCTGTCTCTCGGCAAAACGGGAGACAAGCACTTAAGGACAAACGTCTTGAAATCCCGTTTCAATAGTGCATCAGAACTTCAAACGCACAAATTTCAAGAAGCTAGCTTCACACAATAGTGTATTTTATTATTCTGTTCTTGCTCACTTGTAATAAGCTTAAAATAAGAAGATCAGGTGCGCTGGTTTTGTTTACGAAGAGATTTGTGCCCTCGAAATCGTGAGTAGGTGCCAAAGTCAGCCATTGTGGCGGCCATTTTGGGATTCTAACAAGTCTGTCCTTAATATTGTGTGAAGCACACGTTTTTTTTTCGCACCGCACGGTGCATGCCGCCCATCCCTGACATGGAATCCAATTCTGTCTCCTGTTTTTCCATTTCTACACTTTCTTCTCGTGCCTCGATGTTCCGCATTCGAAGTCTTGTTCTCCCAGGGTTCCGCCACCTCACCGTTTTGTGCCGATGCCGCCTATTTCAATACTCCAACATAGGTGACCGATTGTGCATTATGCACAATCTCAACTGAACGTTGTTTTTTTCGGGCAGACGTTCATCTGATGCCCTATCTGGTTACAGATTAAACACTTGTCCTTGTTCCCGGCGCAGAAGATATTTCCTCTCCAATTGAGGAAATGCAGCGTGGATGGAATTTCCGATATGACGTTCATGTGAACTCCGCGAACGCCGTTGAAAATATCCAACCCGATAATCGGCAGGAAACTTTTCTCTTACCACTTTTTTAGCGTTTCCGTACTTTCCTAGCACCAGCGATATTTCTTTATTGGGTAGTTCACACACAAGAAAGTACTGTTAGTTGCCTTTCGCATCTGATATTTGCACCACCACCGCTATCGTTCCGTTTGCATAATGGAAACGAAGTGGTTGTGCATTGTTCTTCAGCGCTGCCCTGAAGAATGCCTGTTGACTCTTCAACTACAGGTACACATTATGATCCTCTGCTCGTCTGTACAGCGTATCCATGTTGGTAATGCTGACATTCAAACATTTCACGAAATTTGCGATCTCATCATACGATGGCCGTACAGAACCCGTTGGAAAAGCAAACCTAACAGTGTTCTTATCCTCAACCATCTCTTTCTGCGTAATACCTTTCGAGTCCATCGAGTAGCTATAAGCTGCTGCAGCACACAGTTACCGTGAGAGAATGTTCTGCAACCGTTCTCGTCGGTAGATGACAGCAAACTGACCCCCCAAAACATTGTGGCCCGAGTCCGACGTGGATTAACTACTCATAGGTGCGGCGATATGAAACTAGTCGGCTCTTCCATTCCTGCGGCGTTCTTATGGGAGTAACGCCATGTTTACAAATTTAAAACATAATGTCACTCACATAGGAACGCCGCGCCGTAGGAATGAAAGCACCTTCTAGTTTCCTATCGCCGCACCTATGTATAATCCACATCGGTCCGAGCCCCCATTTCCAACTCTGTTACATCCGTCCGTCATAAGGCCCTCGTCTTTATCCTTGTATATTTGGTTAAGACAAGAATTAGAATTAGCTAAAATACTCGTAAATAAAAACAAAAAAAGCTTTTTTCGGCACGATGCCGTTGCGAGATTTGTTGAGCTTTTGATAGAATTTTCGTGTTTCTTGGAAACGACACAGCAGTTATGCTTGCTTTGCACTTCGCTCTTTCAGGCCGTGTTAGTTCTCCCGAAAGAGGCGGGTCTGATGTTTCCGCTTCTGTTTGTAACGCTCCACGTTCTGCCGGATTCATTGCTGCAGCATTAGAACCCCGTACTGCAATCTTCTTTTCCAAAATCACTGCACTCCTCGTGGGACTTCGTTTCACGTACCCGATGGTGCTCTCGTATCACGATCATTACCCCTCCTTTATCTTCGGCTTCGGATTAACTGGAGCTCTTTTTGCCCCACGAGATGCTGGAAAATGACTATTTCAACTAACTCCTGACTAGGGGCATGAATAGGATTAGAAATTAATTTACTAATCTAGGCATCGTACACAAATTACGTAACGCTATTATAGGGGGAGAGAGGAGTTCAGCGTAGCGTTACGACCCATACAATTTGTTTCAGGTTTTCATACAGAAAGTGTTAAATAAGGGGGGGGGGGGGTGCCGGGATGGAATTACGAACAGCACGAACAGAAGTGTTCCCAAAGTGCCAAGTGTTGTGACTCGAACTGTGTACCCACCCACCATTTCAATCGAGGTGCTAGGGTCCAATGAAACAAGTGCGGTGCAGAGAAGAAAACGACATTCCGCCGTGTGATCAACACGAATCGAAAACAAGTTGATTCACATCGAGCCCTGATGAAGATCCCAACCACAGGATCGAAACGTTGGCAATGATCTAAAATAATCAACACTTTTCTGTGACTGAAAGCCGAAAAATACCAAGTTTTACGTAAACCCAGTCATACCCCGTAGAACGTGTAGTTAAACTTAGCGTGTTCAGTAAAAAAACTTGCACATCTATTCTCTTTCTTCCCACCAGTAACCCCGGCGGCCACTCCTGAAACGCCAGAAGACATAGAGGACAAAAATCTCTCCTGGCTGTTCAACTTCAAGCTAGAGGATCTGCCCCATCTGTCACCGGAAGCCAAACGCAAGCAAGCGCCAAAACATGGCCCAACCGCCACCTCAACACCACTCTCCACCACAACGGCAACAGGACTGGTGGGAAGTCATCTGGAATCCGACCCGAGTCTGATTGATCAATCGACGGCCATCGAAGAGGACGACCTGAACGTAGCGGAAAACGTTACCATCGAGAACAGTGCTGCCGCAGCAGCGTCGGCTGCCACCGCGAAAGTGTGAGTTTTTGTTTCGGTGGGAACTTTCGGGGCGGAACGGTAAATGGGTTTTGTGATAACGTTTGTGTTTGATTGTTATCTCGACAGGACGAAGAAACCGCCGTTCACCTACACCGAGCTCATCGAGTACGCGCTGGAGGACAAGGGAGAGCTGACGGTATCCGGCATCTACCAGTGGATTTCGTAAGTAGACAACCTTTGATACTCTGCTAGAACTACACTTGGTTTTATTTCCCGGTCTCGGCTGTGCAAATCTTTCTTTAAAGATGTTCTAATTATAACTGTTACATTTCAAAGTACTGTAAGGTATTGCTGCCGAGATATTACTAGGCTAAATTTGAGCTATTTCAAAGTCTCTCTCTCTCTCTTCTTGGCGTAACGTCCTCATTGGGACAAAGCCTGCTTCTCAATAGTGTTCTATGAGCACTTCCACAGTTATTAACTGAGAGCTTCCTCTGCCAATGACCATTTTGCATGCGTATATCGTGTGGCAGGCACGAAGATACTCTATGCCCAAGGAAGTCAAGGAAATTTCCTTTACGAAAAGATCCTGGACCGACCGGGAATCGAACCCGTCACCCTCAGCATGGTCATGCTGAATACCCGTGCGTTTACCGCCTCGGCTATATGGGCCCTTACCTATTTCAAAGTATCCTTTCCAAATTACTGACGTAGTCGCGTGTCCAGGATATCTGTTTTAAGATACTGTTCACTTTATAACCAGTTGTAGTTTAGTTTTAGTCAAGATCCAAAACAAACTTCAAAGCGAATGTACAATGGCAACCGTAATAGTTCACCGTAAAAATCATAATAACAATAGTTCTAATTAATTTACGATCATCTCCTCCACGTGAAAGCGTCGTTGTTTGCGTGCAAAAAAAATTTGTTTATACATTTCCCGCCAAATCGAACCACAATCAATCACCCATCCAGCCGGTTCATTTACCCATTTACCCAGATGTGTATAATAGTTCGACGGCACGGATAGCGTATTTTTCCTTGACTTTGGCCAAGGCCGTCTCCTAGGAGCACAAAAACGGCGTGCCTCCAAATCCGGAAAACATATATTTAACTCTTCGCCTCAGAGGTCCTGACACTCAACTGTTGTTCGGTGGAGTAGTTCACTGTCGCTAACAACAACGTCCTAAAAGCATGTTGAAATAACAATACCATGGAGCATTACAAACAATTAGATATGCAATCTGCGCTCACCTCCTGAACCGCCCTCTTCAGTAGATCCAAACGACCATTGACTGCCGTTGTAAGTGCACACCTTGAAGAGAGTATGCGGGGTATGGCAAGGCCGTGGCAGGAATTTCGCCAGACATACCCATATATCCTGCCACCGATACGCGTGTTCTTTTCGCACGCCATATGCCACCCAATGTGGCCGGATTTTTGTTTACAAACGGCAAACAGATTACACTACACCAGCCTGCAGCGACTCCTTCAATTACAAATTAGACCGAAGGCAGCCGGTTGGCTATCAGCTGATTCCAGCTCCAGCTCCAGCTCGGTATCCTGGGATCTGGCGCCGGAGGAGCAGCACCTTGTTTATTGTTTGTAAATATTTGCAGTAGTGGCTTCCTATTTAAAATAATCATTCAACGCGACGCGCCGGAGGAGGCGCAATGATGACGACGTGGCGGTGGCGGTGCGGTGGCGACCGGAGACACGACGCCCCGAGTTTGTTGATTGGCCTTTTGGCGTTGTTGTGATGATGAGAAGTGCTTTTTATGCACGTTTGATGTATAGGAAATCGTATAACACCTGAACAACAGCGTGTAAACAAATAGCAACATGTGCGCCTCTTGAAAAACAGAATCGTCTCAATGTCAAAAGTCTTTGACCGCGGTTAACGGAAGCCGTTCCCATTCTTTTTTTAGTACAACATGTTGACGTAGATTAGTCAACAATTCTACGTCACACAATTTTGTTCGCAGCTGCCTTTCTCCTGTTGGAGCAAGAAAGCGTCCCACCTACTACACTCGTCAGCCCACTTCGTCTATGGTGCACCACGTTGTCTTGTATAATCAATCCAGACCAGAACCAGAAACAGAAGTGCTGCGCTCTTCTTCATTCTGTGCTACCATAAACTCTTCTCCTGCACACCTCCGAGGATCATCCTTAGCAGTGCGGCGGATGGGCTAATGCTACGTTTGCCTTCGTCCCGGTAAAACCTTGGAAGGCCTCCAGATACATTCTTTATACTAGGCTCTGATGTAACATTCCCGACTTGGGCTGATCTGGCTCTGGACACGAACCCCATGAAGGTACGTGTTCAACCCTCGCTAGGCCTCCCTGTTTCATAGACCATCAACGAGATCACGAAAGCAACTATGTACAGCGGATGGAGATAGCGGCTCGGAGGTGGGGCCCAACAACATAGAGAGAGTAAACGAGAAATATCAGCAAATAGAAGAAGCAAAACAGCAGCTAAAAGCGAAGTGCGGAACATGCGGAACAGCAACGTGAAGAAGTGCAGCAATAGCTGCCGACAAATAGTGGATGGAACGTGCCCCAACCACAGCCGAAGGTAGTTGCGCTGAAGAACTTGGCAAACTGAGCTCCACGAGTTCGTCGATAAAAAGCTCAACGTGCAAAACGTCATAAAGGATTTGGTGTTGAAGATTCGAAGAGCTCTCGGTGCTGCCATGATAAAATGGCACAGCGTGGTACAGAGAGCGGATTGCAGCAGAAGGCGAAATATCAGCGACTAAAAACGCCATTGCATCAGCTACGTAGCAGCAGCAAACGCGCGTGGCAATCTCTGGGAAACACAGCATAAGAGGGAAGTTGACGCGAGAAGAAAACATATCGATTTCCACGTCGAAGTGAAACCGGTCCTCACCGGGAGATGAAAGACCTGGAGGTTCCAAGAAGCAACGGGATACCAAGTTGAACCGAGTCGTTGGCACCGGTGACGGCAACAAAGAGAGTCAGTGGCAGGTTGTCCGAAGGAAGACAAATAAAAATCGGACGGATCATGGGACGTATGCAGGTGGAGGACCAAAATCCATCAAGAAAAGAGTGAAGAAGAAGGGGCAAGCGAATGTGGTGATGATGTTACCGGTTAATATCCGTCACAAGGTAGAATAATCAAGAAGGTAGGGCTCTAGTGTGCGTTAACAATAATCTAAAGTTCATTTAAATCTTCACAGAAGTTAGCAAACTTTGAACAGGCCTAGTAATTATATTCAAAAAGGTTTTATAGCATAGCAAGCCCCTCGCACTATAAAAAAACGGCACATCTTGTGAGATCAAAATAGCGATAGGGTAACACTTTACTTGAATCAATAGAGAAGAATAACAGGCGCAGAGGAATGGAGGATAGAGGGTGAAGAAAGGGAAGGAAAGCAGGGGATGGTGAGCGAGATGAGCGAGGAGTTGATGAAAGGCTGCCAAACGAAGCAGAGGTGGATAGGCTCGGACGAAATTTGATCGCGGGAACCAAGTGGAACAGTTGACCGATAATCCAAAAGTGATCCCTTCGGGTTGTGCTGGTGCAAATTGCCGTTTATCGGACATAATCAAAGCCGTATCGACGATGTTTTGGGAGAGTGAGGAAGACTGACCCCCTCCTATCCATGAGTCGAATTTCCTGTCGGTGACGCCATCTTGACTACAAGGAGTCCACCCACGTGATGGTTCCGACATGCTCGGAGTTCTACGGCGGTCATCTAGATAGTGGCCGCACTTTCCTGTTAAGTTCGAGCCGCCCTCAGCCACCTGAGTGGATCTATTGGTCGTTGAGTAGCCCTGAAGCCACAATTCCGTCATCTGGAGGTCGTCTGCGGTTCAATGGACCTTCCTCAACAACTACCCGGCAATCCGCCGGCCTACCGTTCACGGGTCGCCTGCCATCACCTGGCTACCCACTGTTCGAAGGCATCTCACTGGTCGACAGTGCGTCGTACGAGGAGCCAACGCTGTACGGTGGTTCAACGATAGTTCCCAATACTCTTTATGACGAGCCGCCGGGAGGAAATCCCCAAATCTCCGGCAGTCCGAGGTTTCCGAACCTGCCATCGCTAGGGTGCCCAACGTTCTTGGGTATCAGCCATTCGGAAGGCCGACATTTGCAACCCCTTCATTCAACCGCAAACCGCCGGATGCATTACATCAGGATCCGGAAAGCTCATTGTCCATCGAACCCCCCCCCCCTCCACGGGCGGCCAGTGTCCGGAAGACCACCGACCGGAGAGATTCGCCGTGGGGCATTGTCTCTACAAAGGACCTGCCTGGAAATGGGCAAGTAAACACCGAATAACCAAGGTGTGAATTCCTTCATCATCCGCCTCTCTCCCCCCCCCCCCCGTCGCCTCTCTGCACGTCAAGGCACCGGTTCTTCAAACGGCCACAACGAGCTCTCTATATGTTTGTAAATATTAAGTTAATAAAACTGTTTATGTTAAGTTATGAATGATGTGTTCGTCAATCCTTTCATTATGTCCTTGATTGTCCTCTATTTTGTGATGGTTCGAGTAGTGCGATGTTCACGTCATTGGTGGGGTGAGTGATCCTTTCGCAAGCTGTCGCCGACCCTGAGAGGGTATAGCCACGGGGCTAGTCGGTAATTACAATGACCAGCGAGGAAGATTATCTGGATGTTCTGCGTACCATACGAACAGCTATAGAACTGCAGGAATCAGACGCAAACAAATAAAAAATCAGGCGCACATGAAAAGGATTCTAAGAACAAAAGCTCTTCGTACAAAGAGCTTACGGAAAAGAAGGTTGCAGGCGACATGGCACAGGTTCGTGCAATGACGCCGAAAGTGGTCCTCCAGTGCGTCGACCTTGACGAAATCACCACAGAGGAAGAAGTCATAGCTGCCATGAAGGAGCAAGTAGAGATGGGAGACGAGGAAATGTCAGCCCGATTAAGAAGGGGACCGTCTGGGACGCAAGTCGCGATGATCAAGCTAGCGGTGGATGCTGCTGACAAGGCATTGCGAATCGGCAAACTGAAAGTCGGGTTTTCACTGCGGGTTTCTCAGCAATCGGAGATATGCTTCAGATGCCAGTAGTTTGGGCATCTGTTACGGAACTGCCGAGGACCGATCTCGATCTATCTAACTGTGCAGGAGGTGTGGAGATGATGGTCATAAAGCACAGGTGCATCATCTGCGGAAATGATAGGCATAGCGACCACTTTACTGGTGGCCCAAAGTGCCCAGGCGCCCAAGTAACCAAAAGTTCCGCTTCCCATGACAAAATGCACTTTCAAGTTCCGCGAAGTTCAGATAAAGTTCCAAATGGAACTTTCTGGCTGCTTAAGAGGCTAACGATGAGCCTTGCTGGAACTTCGGTCACAAGTTCCGGCAAGGCTCATTGTTAGCCTCTTAAGCAGCCAGAAAGTTCCATTCGGAACTTTATCTGAACTTCTCGGAACTTTAAAGCTTCTTAAGATGCTACTCGGAACTTTGTCGGAACTTTCAAGTTCATAGAAGTTCAATTCAATAGCATTGTGTTTCAATGAAGATTAATTTATTTCTTTTACAGAAAACAACTTTTTAAGCATACACGTATAAAAGACAAACATGAATTTATCAAATCAATGAATACTAGGCTTTAGCAAAAAAAAAAAAAGATTTGCCGCCCATCGGATTTGAACCGATAGTCGCTGCGTGAGAATCCTACGCTTTACCACAGCACTATAGTTGCGATTGAGTGAACTGCAGGTAAAGTCTGACTTGAACCGATTTTCTGTCGGCAGCTAGTTTTGCACATTTGTACAGTAGTGAAATTAGCTTGACTTTGTCAACAGCTAGTCAGGCGAAAACAGACTATCGAACTGCAGTGCGGGTTCCAGAAAAGCAGGTGCACAGTTGCGCTATTCGGTTAGTTGTTGAAATAGTCGAAGCAGCCATGAAGCAGAAGAGAAGAGGTAATCGCTACTGCGCGGTAGTCACTCTAGACGTGAATAATGCTTTCAACATCGCTAGGTGGGAGCCAATAGCGAGATCCTTACACAAAATAAGGGTCCCTGTGTATCTCTGAAGCCTCCTGAGGAGCCGAACGTTGGTCTACGAAACGCGTGTGGGCCAGAAGACTATGAGCATAACCGCGGGTGTCCCTCAAAGCTCAATCTTGGTCCCAATATTATAGAACGCGATGTATGACGAGTTGCTGCGAATGAGCTTACCGAGAGGAGTAAAAGTTGTTAGTTTTGCGGACGACGTTGTGCTCATGGTCGGAGCGCCGCCTTACGAAGTAAAAATACTAGCCTCGAAGGCGATCGAAATGGTAGAGAATTGGATGTGCGTGAGAAAACTGGTGCTGGCCCATCATAAGACCGAAGTGTTGATGATCAGCAACCGGAAGGCAGTACAGAATGCTGAAATATGCATCTTGGGCCACTCGAGCTAGTCTTGTCTTGCTCAGTTCCACCTACCAGCGTGTACATGTTGTTGGCCAGATCTATTAAAAATCGTACCCCGGCTGTTATTTCGGCTCACCGTAATGTCAAATTTTCTGGAGCAATGTTTAACAGCACGCACGAAAATCTGCTGGAAGGAATCTCGTGTGGAATCCATGAAGTTGTCATGGAGAAACCATAAAAATTATAATCTCGAAAAGATTCTCTGGAAGAATTTCAAGAGAAATCCCTGAAAGAATCCTAGATGACATCTCTTAGGGAAATCAGTTAAGAATCAATAAAAAAATATAATTCTCTGATGAAATCCCTCAATGAATATCGAGAGAAATAGCTGAAAAAAAAACATTAGTAGAGATCCCACAAGAAATCGATGAAGAAAAAAAGAAGGAATCTCGGAAAACATCTCCCAAGGAATCACGAAAAAAGTTCGAATGAGTGTAATCAGTTTTGTACCTTTTAATTCCGCCCTGAATGCGTATCCTTTGACAGATACGCATATTTCGACTACCACTTGTAATCTAAAGTCTTCAAAAAGAGTTTTACTAACTGAAAAGTTCATTATTTGCAAATTATTATAAAACTCACCATCTCCTAGTTTCTTACTCTTTAAACAGGGGTTATTTTTGTAAAGACCTTCTGTTTCTTTGATTATAACCTACAAAGAGTTGACTAAAATTCCCTTTTAGAACACTGTTGAACTATTGAACATTCGCAAGTGATCATAACACGCTTGAGGTTGATTCATCAGTATTACAAAAAAAAAACAAATTAATCCACCTAGCGGTGATGGCGCCTTCCTCGTGCCTTCGAAAACACATTTCAACAAAACTCAAGTGACACGTTGATGAATATCGCACTTTCATACGTTAACGATAACGTTTAGTGTGGTGCTGACGCAGGTAGCCAACCGCGCGAGTTACGGAAGGTTAAACAAAAAACCATTACATGGCACCAGAAATCATGTGGTTTATGTAGCTTTGATGTTTGCGCCTATATGTCTTAAGGACATATATGAGCGAATCCAAAGATGGTCGTCACAATGGCTGCCTTGCAAATACCGAAAGCACGGATCTCGTCATCTAAACAAGAAACAGAGCTGAAAAAGCACACAGTTCGAAAAAAACCTGTAAATTTATGACGGATCGAATGTAACAAAAGGACCCCGTCATATATGATGGAAATTTTTGTGCGTTCTTAAAATTACATTCCAGATATCTGTTAGAAAATATAAAGAAAAATTGAGCTCCAAGCGAGAATTGAACTCAGATCCTTGGGGTGTGAGTAGCACGCCCGAGCTCTCTCGGCTATCTCAGCTTGTTGAAAAGCAGACAGTCAAAGTTAAACTGCTTCTACCATAATGCACGCATTCTCGACATGCTCCGGCTGCTGCAGAGAGTACTGAGAGAGAGAACGAGGAAACCGCCACAGCTGCGAGCAGCCGTTCGTTTAGCTGATGACGGAGAGTGGCTGGCATGATTTATAGCAGATGCATGTAAATTTAAAGCGAATATGCTTTAAAATCTGTAAACAAGCCGTCTGACCAGCAGCGGGCTGCTCGGCTGACGTTAAATGTTGATGATTTACATTTTTCTGCCGCAAATTTCAGTTGATCTTCAATTTACGTGCTGTTTAACTTTCATATTTTTTTGCTGTGCAATGAGTAGCCTTACTCTCTCGTGTTAAAAATTGAGTAGCATTTTCGTTTTCGGGCGTTTTGTGGATGACGAGATCGGTGCTCTCAAAAATGCGAGTCAAAAATGCACCTCGACGCTCTCCCATTTCACTATAAAAAACCGCTATCTTGAACTTTGAGCCGCAATTTTGCATTTAAGTCCGCCATCTTGACTATTGTGGTCTTTATTTTTAGACTCCACATTTCTTCCCCATACCAGATACACCCATATTGCATGGTTTTAGAGCCCAGAACTAAATTGAACAGCCACCATCTTGAATTTGAAGCCGCCATTTTGAATTTTAGACCGCTATCTTGGATATTCAGGTTGCCATTTTTGGACTCCGGACATTTTCCCCATACAAAATATACCCTTCTTGCATGGTTTTAGGGCCTAAAACTCCGTTATACAGCCGCCATCTTGAATTTGGAGCCGCCATCTTGGATTTCAGACCGCCATACCAAATGTACCAATATTGCATGGTTTAAGGGCCTAAAACTCTTTTAAACAGCCTCCATCTTGAATTGAAGTCGCCATCATGAATTTTAGAAAGCCATCTTGAATGTTCAGGTTTGGCCATTTTTGGACTCCGGACATCTTCCCCATACAAAATATACCCATGTTCAGGGTTCGTAATTTTCGTTTCAGCGATACGAAATATGGCTATTCTCACGGCGGCGGGAGAGTTTATTTTCACTATTTTGCTTGAGGACCACTTTTCCCCTCCAGCACTTCTTTCGAGAGTAGCGATTCATGATAACTGAAAATCGCTTCAACCTGCAGATAATTTCTTTTCGTTCTGTTTAATTTTCTCTCACCCAATTTTCAAAGCTTTCAAAATCAAATTTCAAAATCTTTCAAAGCAGATTAACAAAAATTGTGCCCGCGACGGGATTCGAACCTGGAACATTACTAAAAACATACGCGACCCGCGCACTCTATCCACACCACCACGCCAACCACACAGAGGGTGAAGAAAATATACTGCATAAAACCAATCATCGTCGGCGTCATATGAGTCAAGGAAAGACAACATAATCGGCTGACAAAGGGCAAACGAAATTCTCGCACCTTTGGGAGTGAGTGAAAAATTGTTTTCGCTCTGCTCTTTATGCGGGAGATTTCTCAAGCCAGATTTTCGTTGAAAATTGGCGTGAGGGAGAATTCTATTTTCGTGAGAATGAGCGAAAATTCCGACCGCTGCCCAAGTTACATGGTTTTAGTGCCTAAAACTACATTAAACAGCCGCCATCTTGAATTGGAGGCGCCATCTTGGATTTTGGGCCGCCATCTTGGATGTTATGATCGTCACGCCATAATTGGACTCCAAACATCTTCCCCATACAAAATATACCCATATTGCATGGTTTAGGGCTTACAACTCCATTATAAATCGCCATCTTGAATTTGGAGCCGCCATTTTGGATTTTAGACCGCCATCTTGAATTTTGAACTGATCGTAGAATGTTCGGTCTCCTGTGAATCCTATGATATTCGCACAAAATTTGTCAACCATGCTGAAGGTTACAAAAATTGCCGCACTTTGATGTGTCGCATGGTGCGGCTTAGTCAGGGACTTGGTTCAGTTTTATATGTGGTCAGTTCTACCGGTGCTGGTCCGGATCACTCAAATGGCAATAACTCCGGAACGCCTTGACCGATCCGAGCCGTTTTTAATAGCAAACAAGGCGGTAAAATTCCGGTTCAATTCGAGCTATAATCCGAAAAATCGGCCAATGGGAAGTGCCTTGAGTGACCTTTTTGTACACAGACATACATACACACATACACACATACGCACATACCCACATACAGACATCATCTTAATTCGTCGAACTGAGTTGATTGATATGTGACTTAATGCTCCGAGCCTTCTATCGAAAATTCGTTTTCTGAGTGAATATATAGCCTTTCAGTACACTTTAGTGTACGAGAAAGGCAAAACAAAACATGATTTCAATATGTTACTTTTTACATTAATTACATGGTATGTTACGGAAGTTTACATGAAATTTAATGAATTGTATGTACTATATCCTGGGATCAGCAGATTGGAGTGATCCAATAAACACCAAGAACAAACTCGAACGTGGTTACAACCAAGCTGTAGCGCGTCATTGGAACATAACTATTATTGAAAGTAATCATAACAGTTTGAAGGAATCTTTTAAACAGATTTTCGTGATATAGTCTACATAGAAGTATAAAGCAAACATTGAAAATAATCTTCGACATAATCTCATGATCCCAACCATTTAAATAAAAAAAAACCATTACGACATCAGTTGTCTAAAGCATCGTTCTCCCCCTCGTCATTCTACGACTTCTTTTATGCCAACGATAAACCATCCCCATTCGCGGGCATTATCACCGTCGTATCATTTTTACGACCGCAGTGGCCAATAAAATCGCTTACCATATAGCATCCATTTAGCCTCATTTTGTGTCGCATTTTCCATCCCGTGAATCCCGTGCTCCTCTGCCATTGGCCATCATATCGAGGACGCAGGACGTGCTCAGCCCAGCCCATACTCTCTTGTTACATTTCCCTTCGTGATCGACCGCAAACAGCAAGCTTATCATTATTCTACGTTCCCATTTTCACGCTTTTCGGTACAGGTCCGTTCGCTAGAGTTGTGCGCATGTCCACTATTTTTCATGTGGACTTACCTATAAGTAAACGGACGGATGGGGGATGGGTGACTGTAGGGTGGTCGCCATCTTGGCTGTCCACCATTCTACTGCTGGGCCGAGAAGAGCCCAGTTTGGCTCGGTGGTATGGGTTGGGTCGTCCGAGTCCATCAGCCTTTTGTTGGTGGAAACACTGAGGGTGGGAGCAAAACTGGTGCGGTTATGTTATGAGATTTGTGGTATTCATAAAACATAGTTCTAATGTATGAATATATTGCAATGAGGACTGTTTATCGATTTATTGTCCTTTATTGTAAAAAATATCCAAGATTGCCTTTATAAATTCTTCTTTTTCCATGGATTCTCAAAATAAACTCATAGAAGAATTTTCGAAGCAACTCCCAAACATTTCTCTTTAATCATTTCCGAATGAACTTCTAGACTTTTTTCAAAGAACTTGGAGAAAAAAATCCAGAGAGAACTAAAGCAGCTACTCCAGCAAAAAAAAAAAACAAAGAAATACGTTCAATAGTTTATGAAGAAACCTCTGGGGGAATATCTGATGAACTTCTTTCTTTGTCTTCCTTCAGGTGTCACCTGATTCACTATTTCCTTTGGTTGCGTAGCCCATCCACCCATACAATTTTTGCCGGTGACCATAAAGGTTTTCTTGATGATCTTCCAGAATACGATTGTTAAGTTCCTCAACGAAATAAACTTTTAGTACAACATTCTCTAACCTCCCCCCCATCCCTTTGCTCGGGCTTGGTATTCTAGTAATACGAAAGTTATAACACTCCTACTAGTCCTACTACAGTTAACCTAGTGGTTAAGGCTATGGATCGCCAATCCGGAGGCGACGGGTTCGATTCCCGTCACGGTAAAGGCTGGGTATTAGGGTGGCCCACACTTATATGAAAAACAAAAATTTCGAGAAATGCCAAGTCTTAGTTGTTTTGGATCCCAGAAGCTACGTTCAAAATTTGAGCAAAATCGGTTGAGCCTAAGGGAGCGCTCAAAACGCTTGAAATTTGTATGGAAAAACTTGGCCAAGTGTATGCAGAAATTTCAAGTTTTCGAATTTTGTCGCTAGGTGGCGCTGTAAGCGTTCAATAATCAAACCCTTTGGTATTATTGTAGGTGACTATATGCCAAACAACTTTGTCGATGACCGCAAAGTGATTCGACGGCTGTGAAAAAAGTTATACCCTAGGCAAAGTGAGGCAAAGTATTGAGATTTCATTACACAGCGCAACATTTTTTTGTCTCAAGAGCAAACTTATGTGTCTCCGAAGGATTTTGGGCCGCTGAATCCGAATCCGGGCTCAGATTTGCTCTAACACGTCACAATTTTGAGCTATACCTCAATTTATAGGGCCAAATATGCGATTTTGGGCTTTTTTGACTGCAAGCCATTAAGCAAGGAAATATTTTTTTAAGCAATCAAAAAGTTAATTGGTCAATTAACATCTAAATTAACGACTCATGCAAAATATTTCGTTTTACCTAATCAAATTTGATAGATTTAAGCATTTTATGTTAGTATGAAAACTTGCATGCAACTTTTGGAGGATGACTTGTATGGGAAATATCGTACCTAACATAAATCGCTTAAAACTATCAAATTCGATTTGGAAAAACGAAATATTTTGCATGAGTCGTTAATTTAGATGTTAATTGACCAATTAACCTTTTGATTGCTTAAAAAAAAATATTTCCTTGCTTAATGACTTGCAGTCAAAACAGCCCAAAATCGCATATTTTGCCCTATAAATTGAGGTATAGCTCAAAATTGTGGCGTGTTAGAGCAAATCTGAGCCCGGATTCAGATTCAGCGGCCCAAAATCCTTCGGAGTCACATAAGTTTGCTCTTGAGACAGACAAAAAGTTAATTTTTGTTACGCTGTGTTATTGATATTATGTATTCCTTTACATGTATTGGAAAAACAACAATAAAGTTTATCCTCACTTTACCTAGGGTATAACTTTTTTCACAGACGTTGGATCACTTTGCGGTCTTCGACAAAGATATTTGGCATATAGTCACCTACAATAATACCAAAGGGTTTTATTATTGAACGCTTACAGCGCCACCTAGCAGCAAAATTCGAAAACTTAAGGTGTCATAATGCATCATGAAGCTTTCAAACGAATCATTGACTTTTTGCTTTTCAATGATTGTTTGCCTCGCGTTTTTGAAGTGATAAAAAACTGTCAATTCTGCAGCAACGCAGCAGAAAAAGTATCATCGTAATCACTGCCAGTGAGCAAATAGAGTGATACTTTTTCATACGAATATTCGCTTTGGTTGCAGAGAATCATCACTCTGAAATTTTGAAGGGCATATCCAACATGGTTATACCGATGCTGATGATGCCGTAAGAAGCCTAAAAATTTCTGCATACATTAGGCCAAGTTTTCCCATACAAACTTCAAGCGTTTTGAGCGCCCCCTTAGGCTCAACCGATTTTGCTCAAATTTTGAACGTAGCTTCTGGGAGTCCAACACAACTGATTTAGGAGGTAAGACTTGGCATTTTTTGCATTTTTTGTTTTTCTTTGAGGGGTTTATTGGCATTTCAGTCTAATTTGGTCAATTAAAAACAACTATATGTTTTCTTAACCCGACGTTTCGGTCCTTATTGGACCTTTTTCAAGGATTCTGTAATGTTTTATTAGTTTAGTATGACAATTTGTTTGTACACACTTAGAAATTCTGAAATTTCCACGAAACGGAATCATCAAAAAACGTAAATGTTTCCAAGACTGAATCACAAATTGGACTCAATTTTACGCGCATCATGAAAGTGCTGGTTGGTTAACAAATTCGTTTCACCAGAAACGTAGAATCAGTTTCACGTTTATCAGCCACCTTCCAACTCGGTGAAATAGCCGAGAGGTGAGAGATGTAGCTCACGATTAGCAGATCCAGTGTTCGAATCCCATGCTTGACAATATTTTACTTTTCTATGTTTTATCTGTCAAATCGGTTCTAGCGATTGCTAGACGCTAAGAAAAAATAAGTTTTATTTTGGGGTGTCTTGAAAGACGTAAATTTACATATTATAACCTCTAAATTTGTGTTTTTGAAGATGCTCGTATATGTCAGGTTCAGGACACTTAAAATTACATGATATTTTCTTGGTGTGTAATAACATAGATTGTTACCGAAAATTGTGTTGTTTTATCGTTAAGGTGTTTGTTTGAACGTCTAATCGTCATTTAGTGTTGGCTAAAATAGAAAACTTTAGTGGATTCTCTCTTGAAAAGATTCTTAACTGTACTCACTTTTCGGTTTTAACTTTCCGGAAAACAAGTTTTAAAATAAAAATCGGAATCCGTTCCACTGTTCTACGCACTGATGTAGTTTTAAAATGACGGTTGGCATTCAGTTGTTTCTATCTGTGTTTTTGCTTGGAATATAATCATTGTGTGTGAGTGGTATTGACTAGTGTGGTGTTTACATTCGTTCTGTTTTGATTTTGTCGTTCTGATTTTCGTGTGTTTTTGATTGTTTGTAGAAGTGCCGCATATACAATACTTAAATTTTCTGTGTCTGTTCGTTTGTTTATTGTGTGTTCTGTGTTTCTGATGTGGCAGCTCTCTACACACCAAGAAAATATCATGTAATTTTAAGTGTCCTGAACCTGACATATACGAGCATCTTCAAAAACACAAATTTAGAGGTTATAATATGTAAATTTACGTCTTTCAAGACACCCCAAAATAAAACTTATTTTTTCTTAGCGTCTAGCAATCGCTAGAACCGATTTGACAGATAAAACATAGAAAAGTAAAATATTGTCAAGCATGGGATTCGAACACTGGATCTGCTAATCGTGAGCTACATCTCTCACCTCTCGGCTATTTCACCGAGTTGGAAGGTGGCTGATAAACGTGAAACTGATTCTACGTTTCTGGTGAAACGAATTTGTTAACCAACCAGCACTTTCATGATGCGCGTAAAATTGAGTCCAATTTGTGATTCAGTCTTGGAAACATTTACGTTTTTTGATGATTCCGTTTCGTGGAAATTTCAGAATTTCTAAGTGTGTAGTATTGGTAAGCTAGATGATCTGTTCGTTCTGTCTATAATGTTTACATCGTCTAATCTGAAAGTATGTCCCGTTTCTGCTGCATGATTTACTAGTGCTGTTTTCTCCCGAATTTCAGCAACCGCTGCGTCTGCGTTCGTATATCCTGTTTCTCGTAGAGTCTGTAGTCGTTTGACATTTGATCGGTGTCCAGAGATGCGTTGTTTTAGTTTCGTGGTCGTCATACCGATGTAGCAGGCTTCACAGTCGCCGCACTGGATTTTGTAGATAACATTGGATTGTTGATCTTTTGCCGTTCTATCTTTGACCAGTGGTAGTAGTGCGCCAACCGTTTTGGTAGTTTTGGTGGCGACTTGAACATTTGGGTATTCCCGTTTCAGTGTTTTTGTTATTCGACTGGTGAGGCCGTCAATATTGGTGAGCGAACGAAACAGGTTTTCCTCCTCTACTGTGTTTTTGTTTTTCATATAAGTGTGGGCCACCTTACTGGGTATGCTTCGCATTTCAGATCCCATTGTGATCCACTAGCCTCTGCCCAGCAATTCCTATCCCTAGCTCCGCGTGGCACCGGCCGGACTGCGAGCAACCTTAGGGAAGATCGGATAACTAATCCCGGTGGGAACTTAGGTCGTAAACTGACAGGGAAGGGGGGGGGTTGCTTCGGCAAACCTGAGCGTCTGTTCTCCAGGAGGAGCGGCTCACAACAGCGTCTGATCCCCATGTTAGGGGCGGCTGATCTACGTCCGAGTACCAGGGAAGGACTCTAAGCTCAACTGTGTACTATGGTCCTCCGGAAAGTAGGGGGTTGGTGTCAGACCCTACGAGCCAGCCGTAAAAAACATTGGAACTGTCGATTCCTCAACTTCATTGGGAGCACCCGCATACTCGCCGATCTACTGAAGGACCGCGGGTTCGGCATCGTAGCGCTGCAGGGGAGGTGTGTTGGACAGGATCCATGGTGCGTACGTTTAGAGGTAATCATACTATCTACCAGAGCTGCGGCAACACACGCGAGCTGGGAACAGCTTTCATCTTGATGGTTGATATGCAGAAGCGCGTGATCGGTTGGTGGCCGATCAACAAAGAATGTGCAGGTTGAGGATCAAGGGCCGATTCTTCAACTTCAGCATAACAAACGTGCACAGCCCACACTTTGTAAGTACTGATGATGACAAGGACGCATTTTACGCGCAGCTTGAACGCGAGTACGATCACTGCCCAAGCCACGACGTCAAGATCATCATAGGAGATTTAAACGCTCAGGTAGGCCAGGAGGAGGTATTCAGACCGACGATTGGTAAGTTCAGCGCCCACCAGCAGACGAACGAAAACGGCCTACGACTCATTGATTTCGCCGCCTCCAAAAATATGGCCATACGTAGCACCTTTTTCCAACACAGCCTCCCTTATCGTTACACCTGAAGATCACCACAGCAGACGGAATCTCAAATCGACCACATTCTGATTGACGGACGGCACTTCTCCGACATTATCGACGTCAGCACCTATCCTGGCGCCAACATCGACTCCGACCACTGATGGTGATGGCACATAACATAAGTGGAACTCTGGCTCAAAAAGTTGATGCCTTTCCGAGTTCGAATGCTGGTATACAGGGCATCGAAATGTCAAATGCATTATAACATTATTGCCATACTATTTTTCAGTATGTATACCATTTTTCATTGCTGTGAAGTAAAACAAAGACCTCATAGATCTAGACTGGCAGCACGTGAAGATCTAAAATAGGGCATAAATTGTAATAAACTTTGTAAACTCAAGTCGAAAGTACGTTTTATGGCTTTAAATATAAAGGGAGATCGATGTGTGGAACGTGGATGTGTTATTTCGAAGATTTCAATGAATTTATGACAACATGAATAAGTGGATTTCCAGCAGCTAGTTTTGCGCATATCTCAGATGCCAATCTTCGTTCCTGTATTCTTTGCCAAAACTGGAATACTGGTTGGATCAGATGTTTTTTGTTTACCAAAATAAGTGACAGTTCGACGCCTTTTATGAAAGATATAACAGTTTCGCGTGCTGGAAAAGGATACAACTTTTTCCTTCGCTCTGACCATGGAGTTCCACTTATGTTATGTGGTGATGGTCAAACTGCGCCCAAAACTCTCCGTTATCAATAATGTACGGTACCGGCGACCGCCACGGTACAACCTAGAGCGACTGAAACAACCGGATGTCGCTTCAGCATACGCGCAGAATCTCGAGGCCGCGTTGTCAGACGAGGGCGAGCTCGATGAGGCCCCTCTAGAGTACTGCTGGAGTACAGTGAAAGCAGCCATCAACGACGCAGTCGAGAGCACCATCGGGTACGTGGAATGGAATCGACAGAATGAATGGTTCGACGAAGAGTGCAGAACAGTTTTGGAGGAGAAGAACGCAGCGCGATCGGCTAATTCTGCAGCAAGGGACCCGGCAGAACGCGGAACGTTACAAACGGAAACGGAAACAGCAAACACGCCTCTTTCGGTAGAAAAAGCGTCGCCTGCAAGGAGCGGAGTGCGAAAAAATTGAACTGCTGTGCCATTCTACCAGATGCTCAACGCATACCGCAACGGCTTCGTGCCACGAGTCGCAATGTGCAGTGATAAGTACAGAGGCCTCCTGACGGACGGACGTGAAGTGATCGACAGGTGAAAGCAGCACTTCGATCAGCACCTGAATGGCGTGGAGAACGTAGGCACGGGAGACCACGGCAACGGAAGAAACGATGATGCCAGTGCAACGGAGGACGGAAACGAGCCAACTCCCTCACTGAGGGAAGTTAAGGATGCCATTCATCAGCTCAAAACGAACAAAGCAGCAGGTAAGGATGGTATCGCAGCTGAACTCATCGGGATGGGCCCAGAAAAGTTGGCCATTTGTCTGCACCGATTGATAATCAGGATCTGAGAAACCAAACAGCTACCGGAGGAGTGGAAGGAAGGGGTAATCTGCCCCATTCACAAGAAAAGCAATAATTTGGAAAGTGAGAACTCCAGAGTGATCACTATTTTGAATGCTGCCTACAAAGTGCTATCCCAGATCATTTTCCGTCGTCTGTCACCTAAAACGAATGAGTTCGTGGGAAGTTATCAAGCCGGCTTCATCGATGGCCGGTCGACAACGGGTCAGATCTTCATCGTACGGCTTCAATCGACTTCAAAGCGGCATACGACAGTATCGACCGCGCAGAGCTGTGGAGAATCATGGACGAAAATAGCTTTCCTGGGAAGCTGACTAGACTGATTAAAGCAACGATGGACGGTGCGCAAAACTTCGTAAGGGTTTCGGGTGAACTAACTAGTTCATTCGAATCTCGCCGGAGACTGCGACAAGGTGACGGAGCCTCATGCTTACTCTTCAACATCGCTCTGGAAGGTCTTATGGGATAAGCCGGGGAACAATTTTCACAAAATCCGGTCAATTTGTGTGCTTTGCGGACGACATGGACATTATCGCCAATACATTTGGAACGGTGGAAGAGCTGTACAGCCGCCTGAAACGCGAAGCAGCAAAGGTCGAACTGGTGGTGAACGCCTCGAAAACAAAGTACATGCTGCTAGGCGGAACCAAACACGACCGGATCCGCCTGGGTAGTAATGTTACGATAGACGGGGATACCTTCGAGGTGGTGGAGGAATTCGTCTACCTCGGATCCTTACTGACTGCTGACATCAACTTGAGTCGTGAAATTCGAAGGCGCATCATCAGCGGAAGTTGGGCCTACTACGGGCTCCAGAAGAAGCTGCGGTTCAAAAAGATTCACCCACGCACCAAATGTACAAATCGTTAATAAGGCCGATGGCCCTCTACGGACACCAGACATGGACCATGCTCGAGGAAGATCTGCAAGCACTCGGAGTTTTCGAGCGACGCGTGCTAAGGGCGATCTTCGGCGGTGTGCAGGAGAACGGTGTGTGGCGGAGAAGAATGAACCACGAGCTCGCTGCACTTTACGGCGCACCCAGCATCCAGAAGGTGGCCAAAGCCGGAAGGATACGTTGGGCAGGGCATGTTGCAAGAATGACGGACAACAACCCTGCAAATCTGGTGTTCGCGACAGTTCCGGATGGCACAAGAAGGCGTGGAGCACAGGGAGCACGATGAGCGAATCAGGTGAAGCGTGACTTGGCGAGCATCGGGCGTGACCGAGGATGAAGAGCAGCAGCCACGATCCGTGCATCATGGAGGAATTATGTTGATACAGTTTTATCTTGAATTTGATGTAATAATTCTACCAGCAACTTTGTTATCGATTCGGGTAAACGTCCTGTGCAAGTTCGAAGAATGATAAAAGGTATTACGTCATATTAATCATGACAACCCAAGAATATCTCCGGTTTCTGTCATGCAGGCCCAGCATTATAAAACCACAAAATCGATATGTCATTCGGTGGGGGCACCCCAAATTGGACACCGCATTTTCCATTCGTCTTCGCGTCGCGCCCGTGTGCCCACCGCAAAAGCCGAAAGAGCGTTCGGTGGGTCGGTAGAAAGCCTATGCTGTCATGTCAAAAACGATGTAAATCACCTATCTCCCCACTTTTGACGAATGGCTTTCTTCCGTGTGATGCGCGAAGCAAAATATTATTATTGCGATTCCTTGCGACATGATTGATTTTCCACCGATTACTTTAGAGATTCTTTGTGGCAAGTCGGTGGTGGTGGAAGTTGCAGATTTTCTCTCTGCACCAGAGATGCCAGATATACAGATTTTTCTGTATTATACAGATTTTTAGAGGTTGATACAGACAGGATACAGAGTACAGAAAAAATACAGATTTCATGATCTTGATACAGATTTTTCCTCCACATATTTTTTTCCTCATACATTCATGCAAGATGAAAAATAAAGTAATAAAAGTAATAAAGAGTACAAACCCATTAAATTATCTATATTTTTCACATTTGACCTCAATTTTCAATCATTTCATCACAGGAAATTTTCTTTAGAATTGAATTCAATAAAACAAATATTACGAAACATAAAACGTCCTAGATATGTAATAAGCATACGTTATAGATGTTTTTTATGGTTTTATCACGTTGAAATCTTAATCTTGTAATATAAAACTTTTAAACCTTCGCCCAAAATGAAGTTTTTTAGCAAGTTTTCATAGATTATGTTAGTATAAGGAAAATCGAATAAACTATATCTTTGCTGATTCCTTTTTATGTGTATTGTTGTTTGCTTGACAATTTGTTGCAAGGGTCGCGAATTTCCAGTGAAATATGAAGATGTAAGGAAAATTTAAGCTTCAGTACATGAAATTTTTTTATTGGAAACTTTGCTAAGCAAAAGACCTGGGTTTCTTTATGCTTTTTATTCTTATATGTTGAATGAAAATAATGAGAAAACTAACGAATAATGTTTTCGTTGGAAATTGGAAATAATGACAGTTTTTTTAAATAATAATATCGAATCGAACCTGAGAAGAAATAGGCAGGACACACCTTTTCAAACAACTATAAAATTGTGTTGAAGATAAAAAATCGATAGAGCTTTTGAAAACTACAGAGTACGAATACAACCTGCAAAAATATGAAGCATCGGATGTAGCAAAAGGAACACTTCATATGTGATGAAAATATTTGAACATTCTCAACGTTACCTTGCAGATGTAAAGAAAAGAATTGCGAACGTGAATTGAACTCAGGCCCATCTTAGCTTGTTGAAGCACAGAGAATGCGGCATGAGAGGGTTTTTTTTTTAATTTCGGTAAAAGGCGGAGAGGCGTCTAGTATATGGAACACCGGTAATGGGAAGGGTTTTTTTTTAAGAAATTCTTGCAGGGATTCCTTGAGAAATTTCTAAAGGGCATTCTTAAGATATTCCTTGAATAATTTTTTCTGGAATTCTTTTGAATAGATTTCTATGGGTTCCTTCTTAAACTCCAACAAACTTTACACACTCTTCTGGAGATTTGTTTAAAAAGTTATTGAATTTTTTTTGTCGACAGATAACTCCATTGATATCTCCACGGATTCTTTGAGAAATTTATTCAGGAATATTTCCAAATAATTTCTACGAATACCTGAAGAATTTATTTCTGGGATCTTTGCAAATGTTTTCTAATGCGTTCTACCAAGGATTTCCCGAAATGTTTCTCCAGGTACTTCTTCTATGATGTAAAAAAAGAAATTCGGGTTATGTACTGTGCCTTTCAATTCCACTAAGAATTTGCATCCCTTGACAGATACGTATTTTGACCTCAACTGTAAGGTCGTCTTCAGTGTCTCGCACTTGACTCGACTGGACTTGACTGAAGTCGAGTGAAGTACGAGATACCGAAGACGACCTTACAGTTGAGGTCAAAATACGTATCTGTCAAAGGATGCAAATTCTTAGTGGAATTCAAAGGCACAGTACTTAACTCGATTTTCTTTTTACTTACCACTAACTTTACTTTACTTAAGAGTTAGATTTCTTTCAGAATTTTCTGCTTAGATTTATTTAGAAATCCGTATGTGAAAATATATTTATCTCCAGAGATTTCATCAAGATTTCAAAATTTAGAAATTCCTTCATGAAGTATACCTGAAAAAATAAAAATTCTGAAATTCTTCAAGTAAATTATTCACAAATCCGAAAGGAATTTGTTCGGAAACTCTCCCCAGGGATCTCCAAGATTTTTTGAGGAATTCGTTCAGTGATTCCTGCAGAAACTCATTCATGTTTGTTTTTAGAAAAAATGAAAAAAAAATCTTGACAGACTTCTGGAGTAACTCTATCAATGCAAGAATCCTTGAGAAATTTCTGCAGTGATTCCTGGAAAATCCGTGGAGGAATTTCTAATGAAATCTCTTAAAAAATACAGACATTGCAGACAAAGGTATTTGTGGATGTTTTTAAAGGAATCCTTCATTGAGATTCCCTGTGGGATTTTCTGAAGGAATCCTTGGAAGAACTGCTGGAAGTATTTCTGAAGGATTCATCGAAAAAAGAAACTCGTGCAATTTATGAAGAGATTTCTTGGAAGAATATTTTAGAGAACCAATAAAGAAATAAAAAAAAGAGATTTTTCAAGGAATCTTTGAGAAACCTACAAGAAGTGGAGAACCCTCTACAAATATACTTTGAAACATTTCTAGGAAAACTCTTTGAATAAAGCTTATTAGTAGTTCCAAAAGATTCTCTCAACAATTGCTGCAGAACTAATTGTTGAGAAAATCTTTTGAAAAAAAAAAAAATGAAAAAAAAATCCCTGAAGAAAGGTCTGAACAAATCCAAAGCAATGCCTAGAGGAATACTTCAAGGAACTATTGGATAATCTCCTGAAGGAACTTAACAGAAAAATCTTTCGGGGATTTTCTAGAGGAATTTCCAAAAAAAAATCACGACAAAATTTCTGAAAAATGGGGTAATCCTTTAAGTAGAAATTCAAGCAAAAATTTCTGGAAGGGTTCTTGAAGATTATTTTTTATAATCTCTCTATTTTTGTGTATTGTAACTTATGCTAGTTCTTCATACAAACTGAAAGTTTCTAAATTTCTGATAGAATCTCTGAATGTTTGTTAAAGAAAAATATCTCCTGGAATTGCATCTTTTCAACATACGTGAGAAGAAATTAATGGAGAAACCCCTGGAGAAATTCATTGATAAATTTTCGGAGAAATGCTATAGAAAAACTCCTGAAAAAAATTTGGAGGAATTTCCCCAAAAATATAAAAAAAAAAATATGTTAAGAAATACAAGCATAGCTTATGTAGCAATCCCTGAAAGAATTTTCTCTTTAATCCTTTAAAGAATCCCATGAGGATTTTCGAAAAGAATTTCTGCGGAAATCCGTGATTTTTTTTTGAGAAACTACCAGGAAAGTCCCAGGGAAAATTCTTGGAAGAATACCTGGAGAAATTTTCACAGAAATCCAGCGACGTAAAAGTTCAGAATTATTAAGAATAGACATATTTATTTTACTATTCAAATCCATAACGTTCTGCTATTTACACCGTTTAGTGAAAACTTACTGCAAACAGAAATATTCGTGCAAAATTCGGGACACAAACATGTTGTCTACATGTTGAACCCACAGATTTCAAACGGGGTCTGACAGGATTTATGGAAACTTGGTATTTTTTTGGCTTTCAGTCACAGTTTCAAAATACAGACAAATACAGATTTTCTAAAATCCTGATACAGATTTTTGGAAAAATCATCTGGCATCCCTGCTCTGCACTCAGTATGCACCACCTACCCACATTCAGGACCTCCCACGGGGCTGTCTTACTCGGTGACATGTGATTTATGACTGGCTTGGCTTTTGTATTGGCATGTAGGTATAGTTAGATACATAGTGACCGAACAAAATTTATTGCTGGTGACTTGGTGAGTCATCGGCTGGATTCTAATGTGTTACTTATAATGACATTATGCGGAGATTAACGTGAAACTTACTGAATCGTAAGAATTCAGACTCGTAAGAATTCCGACCCAAAATTTTAGAAACAAAATTATCAGCAGTACACAATTATTCACACAAATTTCAACTAAATTAAATTTCCCTTATTGATTGTGCTCTCGTCCTGTTCCTTCGTAGTTGAAACCCCATCTTTGAAAGGAGGGATAGCTTCGAAATTGCCGCACAGGCGCGTGTCCATTTTCACTGCCCCATTTCAAAACGGTACTGCAACATTTTGGCTGGGTCGTTCCGTTTCACTGTTCGAAATTGGCTGGGCTGAACACCAGCAATGGCAATGACAAAGCGTGGACAGGAAAAAAAAAACTTTTTTCGGGGGTAGATTTTCCTTTCAATAGAAGAATGCCTGGAAAGCAACCGAACGACAACGCTAACGTCGCACCGTCGAAACTCTAGTAAAACTAGTAGCGTAAGTAGTTGACTAGCCTAATTGACTCCAGACACGAACAGAGGGGAAATCTACGATTTTCCGAACCGTGACTATCACATAACTTGTGTTTTACTCCTTTTTTTTCGGGTGCATCATCGATCGATGACGACGAACGGCATAAGAATTGGAGAACGTTGAGAAGGGAATGGAAATGTCACATCGAGAAAGTTATAGATTTCATGTGGGCACGAATGGTTCAAATATAGTAAAATTTCGAATTTCTATGCTATCATCGGAGTTAAATCTCTTTTGTTTTTGATAGTAAGAACTTCATATTCCTACTCTTTGGGACAACATCTCAACTAGCACAAAGCCTGCTTTACAGTTCAGTATAATATTAGAACTTCTACAGTATTGAATGTGAACCCACAGCTTTAACCCTCGAGCGATCGCGCTGTTGTATTTTGTACAACACGTTGAAAAAATCTCGCTTTTTGTGTTCAGCATTAGCGAGGTGCTGATGGTGGTGGACAACCACGCGAGTTACGGAAGGTTAATTGCAAGAGCCTTACAGATCTGAAGGAATGCTGTCGAGTGGTAACGAGATTCTCTGGACCGTTATGTGTTTCCTCTCGAAAGTATTAACGCAAAGATGCGTAAGCTGAGGCACAGAAAGGCTGGATAATTCGCGCAATACAGATCCCATTGACATCACTAGCCTCTGCCCAGCAAGCCCTATCCCTACCTTCGCGTGCAACCTTAGGAAAGATCGTGAATTTTGTTCGTAGGCTGACAGGAAAAGGGGGTGTTGTTTTAAGTACTTTAAGTACAAACCTGTGCGTCTGTTCTATAGGAGGACCGGTTCCCAACAGTGTCTGATCCCCATGTTAGGGGCGGTTGATCAACGTCCGAGTACCGGGCGGGCGGAACAACATCAGCAAAGACCTTAAAAAAAGGTCTGTTGAAGCTCTGCTATTCGGTAGCCCAGGCCACGAAAGAGTACGATCTCTTGGTTGAGCGACGGGGTAGTGTAGCCGACGCGTGTAGAGTGGAGCGGTCCACGCAAACGGGCCGCCACTCTACGAACAGCACGACTAGGGTGCAGCCAGGTGGGGCTACAGAAACGACTAAAAACACGGCCCAAGCCAAAAGGCCGAGATCTGTCGACGAGGAGCGCCCAGTGAGGGGTTAACGCCCTATGCACTGGTCCTCAAAACAGAGGGAGATAGGTACGCAGACGTGCTGCAGGATTCTTCTTCTTCTTCGTCTTCTTGGCGTAACGTCCTCACTGGGACAAAGCCTGCTTCTCAGCTTAGTGTTCAATGAGCACTTCCACAGATTTTAACTGAGAGCTTCCTCTGCCTATGACCATTTTGCATGTGTATATCGTGTGGCAGGCACGAAGATACGCTATGCCCAAGGAAGTCAAGGAAATTTCCTTTACGAAAAGATCTTGGACCGACCGGGAATCGAACCCGTCACCCTCAGCATGGTCATGCTGAATACCCGTGCGTTTACCGCCTCGGCTATATGGGCCCTGTGCCGCTGGATATGCGAGGCGAAAATCATCTCTCGGAGCTAGGCGTGGATGTCAAAAGCATCCGGCGCACTAGGACAGGTTAGACGATGCTGGTGTTCAAGAAGGATGCGATCAATAAGGGCTCTTCATACACGGCACTAGCACAGGAAGTCCAACGCGGTAGAGCTCTCTGCCGTCCTCAAGCAACAGGTGTATGGTAGACGCGCCGAGTGCATCGATCCACATACGGAGGGTCCCAGCAGGCACGCAGATCGCTACGGTCAAGCTTCCCATTGGGGAGGCGAATGAGGCGGCTGCGAAGAGCATGATCGAAGTCGGCTGATTAGAGTGTCCGCTCAGCATCTACGAGCCGTCAGAAGTGTGCTTTAGGTGCTTTGAGCGAGGACACAAGTCGTGGACATGCAAAGGCCCCGACAGAAGCAAGCTCTGCAGAAGGTGTGGAATAGAAGGTCACTTCGCCAAGGAGTGCAATTCGGCACCAAAGTGTCTGATTTACACGGTGAACAAAGGCCACGTGACGGATGGGCTTAAGTGCCCAAGCATGAGTAGGGGACAGAACCGCCGAAAATGACTTGGGTCACACAATTGAATTAGCGGGTAAGACTAAGAAAGCGGCGATCTGTACAACCGGTCGGTACCCGGTCCAATTGCGAAGATCGACGGGGTCTACTACTGCAGTTGCTATGCCCCCTCAGGTGGCCGGGAGACCAGTTCTCGTCTATACTCGCTAGTAAGCGCACTAGTAGGATTGTGTACCTTGGTCATCAGTGTGGACCGGGGGCGGTCGAGTGGGGCAGTCGCTCGGCGAACGAGAGAGGTTGTGCTTTACTCGAGGCTATGGCGGGATTAAACGTCGATGTTGCGAATGTAGACAGTACGAGCACCTATAGCAGGAACGGTGTGGAGTCCATCATTGATGTGACCTTCTGGAGCCCGGGTCTTAACCCTAGCTCAGATTGGAGAGTTGACAACGGGTACACGCATAATGCAATGATCTCGGACCGATGAGTTGAGAGCGGAGCGAGAGGAGTCATACAGGGTGGCAAAATTGGCACTGAACAAGGAGATTAAGGCGCGTAATCGGGTATGCTTCGTTAATCTCTGTCCGACGGCCAACACAACCCCCTACACAACTACCTACAGGGTAGTCATGTACAAAATGGAGAGTACATCTGCACCACCGGAACGCTCTCCCGAGAGGCTGCAGAGGATAGTGGAAATGTTGTTCCCGCACTATCAGGTAAGACCATGGGCACGCTGCAAGACCACTTCGATCCGAGTGAGGTTCCCCCAGTGACAAATGACGAGCTAACCGCAATTGCGAAATCACTTGTTGAACAAGGCCCCGGGCCCGGAGGCTTGCCCTGCCATGGTCAGACTGGCTATGCAGAGGTGCTTGGATAGAAGCGTGTTCCCGGATAGGTGGAAAGGCAAAAATTGATTCTACTGCCCAAGCACGGGAAGCCATCGGATGACCCATCGGCATATACAGGGGATACTCAAAATAACTGGGACAGGTAAAATGTTCACTTTTCGAAAAATGTTCAACTCGCTGTAACTTTTCGAAAAGGGCATCAAATATTCTCAAATTTTTACTGTAAGTTCATCAACTAGTTGTGTATCAGTGGTTCAAATTTGGAAAAGATCGAGCCATTCTACACGAAGTTATAAACATTCTAGAAAAAGGCATAATTATCCGATAGCCAACTTTGAGCTGTTATATCTCCGGATTCAATGAACCGAATGCAATGAAATTTTGACCATTCAAGACTTATATAATGAACTCTGGAAAACATTTGACTTTACTTGAAATTTTGAACAAGAAAAAAAGTTATAGCGATTTTGTTTTTTCCACGTTTTTTTAGTAAATTTATCTATTTTTCATGTGCATCCCATTACTTTTTCAATTTAATGCCGGCTATTTGGTAGCGTTCCTTTCAAACATAAATATATTCAAGTCAATTAGAGGGAATTTAAATGAACTATCATTACTACCTCGAATTTTGAAACGATGATGAAGTTTTGGATAAATTGGTGTTATATTGGAAAAAATTTCTAATCGTTATAATTTTCTTTCGTGTAAAGAATTTTAAGTTTAGTCAAAAGTTTTAAATAGCTTATTATATAAGTCATAAGTGATCAAAATTTCATTGCATTCGGTTCATTGAATCCGGAGATATAACAGCTCAAAGTTGGCTATCGTATAATTATACCTTTTTCTAGAACCTTTATAACTTCGTGTAGAATAGCCCGATCTTTTCAAAAATTTGACCACTGATACACAACTAGTTGATGAACTTGCTGTGAAAATTTGAAAATATTTGATGCCTTTTTCGAAAAGTTACAACGAATTGAACATTTTTTGAAAAGTGAAAATTTTACCTGTCCCAGTTATTTTGAGTATCCCCTGTAGACCAATCTGCCTATTAGACACGGCCGAGAAACTCCTAGAGCGGATCATTCTGTTGAGGTTATTGGTCCACACTGAGATGACGGACAACGCGGGGCTATCAGATAGCCAGTTTGGCTAACGACATTATCCTGGTGGTATACGGTAAGTCAGTTGAAGAGGTTGAGCTGAAGGCAGTGCATGCGATCGACATAGTGGAGGGCTGGATGAGGTCGAGGTAACTGACACTCGCACACCACAAGACGGAGGTGGTGGTGGTGAACAATCGCAAATCTGCACAACAGGTAGAGGTCACCACGGACGGGTGCTCGATCAGGTCCATGCGCTCTGGGGCATCTTGGAGTTATGGTCGACGACAAGTTGAACTTCAGTAGTATGCCTGTAAAAGGCGAGCGTGGCGGTTACGGCATTATCGAGGATGATGTCAAACAGTTCAGCAGTTGTCTCGAGCAAGCGAAAGCTGCTTGCGTCAGTAGCGGTGTCCATACTACGGTATGGCGCTGCTGCATAGTCGAATGCGCTCATGGTGAAGTAGAATGTAGAGCGACTAGAAAGCATGCACAGGATAATGGACAGCCAGTGCATACCGGACCGTCTAACTGAGCAGCAGTTAGACGCGGGTAACGACGTTTAGCAACGGAGAATTGCGGTTTTTCCGGTTATTAACCTTCACATCCCGACCCTCGACAACTCATTTTGAAAATGCTGGCATTTCGTCAATTTTCATCCGGTTTTTTTGAAGTCGCCCTTAATCGATCATAAATTGGTGCAAGTTTAGTACACTCAAGTGGTCATGTAATATATGGAACCATTCCGGAGATATTCCGGATTGTACTGGGGTCAGGGGGTGGGGGAGGGTTCTGTTTTGCCAAATGGCTAAAAAATGATCATTTTGTGTGTTATTGTGTTTGAGCGGCCACCGCGGAACCTGTTTCAGGTGTTCCGGAGTGACCATGTCAGTTGCTGCATACTTCAGTCAATTTTGTCTGCCCCATTCTCTTGAAATCATGAAGTTTGATACGCCGCAATGCATGTTTTGGTTGCATACCAGAAATGTTCCCGATGTCACCCCCGTGAGACCTGGCACAAATTTCCCGAATGGAGGAGAACGTGCCTCTAGAGCCGACCTACTGATACCCGTGAGACCTATGCTAGATGTTCCGGGGTGGCCATGTTAGTTGATACAGACTTCAGAGTATCGTTTCTGACTAAGTCATTCGAAATCATGAAGTTTGATATGTCGCACGACATGTTGTGGATGAAAACCAGAAGTGTCCCCAATGATGCCCCCGTGGAACCTGTCACGGTGATCCGGATGGGTCAATTTATTCAAATCTGATTATCGCAGTTGTATTTTATTGTCCGCAATGAAAATTCCGCTCAAAAACGAAGATTTAAACACAAAAACACACGAAATAATCTTTTTTAGCCATTACGGCACCCTCCATGACCCCAGTATAACCCGGAATATCTCCGGAATGGTTCCGGATATTGCATGGCCACTTAGGTGTAATAAACTTGCACTAATTTATGATCGATTCAGGGCGACTTCAAAAAAATTGGATGAAAGTTGACGAAATGCCAGCATTTTGAAAATGAGATGTTGGGGGTCGGGTATGTGAAGGTTAAAGGAAGTGTGAACGGTTCATCTACTTGTAGAACTTCTGTATGTCCTTAGCGCGGTACAGCTCTTCCATCGCTTCGCGATCTCGATCGTCCTTCCTTACGAATCAGCCTTAAAAATCATTGTAACGGAAAATCAGCAACAGAATAATACGAACTGAGACCAACGGCAACGATCCCAGCGAACAATAAGGACTAGCGATTGCAAACTCGGTACGTGGAACTGACTATCTCCTAACAACTTCATTGGGGGCACCCGCATACTCGTCGATCTATTGGAGAACCGTGGGTTCGGCATTGGAGCGCTGCAGGGGGTGTGTTGGAAAGGATGCATGGAGCGAACTTTTATAGGTAATCATACCATCTACCAGAGTTACGGCTACACACGTGAGCTGGGCACAGCTTTCATCGTAATGGGCGACATGCAGAGGCACGTAATCGGTTGGTGGCCGATCGACGAAAGAATGTGCAGAGATTAAGAGCCGATTCTAATTTCAGCATAGTAAACGTACACAGCCCTCACGTATCATAGGATACCCAAACTCAGGTAGACCAGGAGGAGGAATTCAGACCGACAATTGAAAATTTCAGCGCCCACCAACTGACGAACGAAAACAGCCTACGACTCATTGATTTCGCCACCTCCAAAAATATGACCATAAGTAGCCATTTAAGAAACACAGCCTCCCTTATCGTTACACCTGGAAATAATCACAACGGAAGGAATCGCAAATCGATCACGTTCTGATTGATGGACGGCACTTCTCCGACATTATCGACGTCGTGGCGCCAACATCGTCTCCGACCACTACCTGGTGATGGCCAAACTGCGTCCAAAACTTTCCGTCATCAACAATGTACGGTATCGGCGACCGTCACAGTATAACCCAGAGCGACTAAAGCAACCTCGAGGCAGCGTTGCCAGATGAGGGCGTACTCGATGCATCGATTGTTCTCCAGTAGTCCTCTAGGCCCCTCTAGAGGACTACTGGAGAACAGTAGATGCGAAATTATAACACTGTGGTATGCTCGCTATATTAGAATGCAAGATCCAGTCGTAATCTAGCATCCATGGAAGAAAACTTAGAGAACGTTCAGGCATTTCATGCACAATAATCAAAAATGTGCCAAAATTCTCAGTGTCGCTTACGTCACTTTACAGAATTACGGCAGATCGGCCAGTCTGTCCCATTCACAAGAAAGGTGACCATTTGGTATGTGAGAAATAAAGAGCGACCACTATTTTGAATGCTGCCAACAAAGTACTATCCCGGACAATCTTTCGTCGTCTGTCAACTTAAACGAACGAATGTGTGGGAAGTTATTAAGCCGATTTCATCGATGGTTGGTCGACAACGGACCACATTTTTATCTTACGGCAAACCCTACAGAAATGCCGTGAATGCCAGATACCAACGCAACACCTGTTTATCGATTTCAAAGCTGCCTACGACAGTATGAACCGTGCAGAGTTGTGGGAAATCATGGACAAAAACCGGCCTTCCTGGGAAACCGACAAAACTGATTAAAACCACAATGTAATGTGTCCAAAACTGCGTAAGGGTTTCGGGTGGATTATCCAGATTACTCAGATTTCGTCGGGATCTGTGACAAGGTGACGGACTCTCATGCCGACTCTTCTACATCGCTTTGGAATTGTAATTTCTCAAAAATGATTTGAAATAGAAAACTGTGTATGAGGATATTCAATGTTCAGCAAAATGTACCCTAGTAGACGATTTGATCGGCGAGATAATTTACGACTTCAACCTGTCCCATGTCCCACATGCCACGTAGGTTCTGTCCGTGAATATCCATGCTGATGGAGAGCTCCCTAACTGTCCCTTTCCGTGTCCTATTCAACGATGAATACTTTTTCAGTATTCCTCTAGGCAGGCAGGCAGTCTGTGCAGTGCTATAGCTATCTGTCGTATGGAAAATGTGAACCATAAAAATTAAGGAATGATAGCGCACACGGAAGCGGCGGCAGCAGCAGCCCAAGCAAGGTTCCACATGAATAAACATTTACATTTATGGACTGCGGATATTGGTTTCCTCGCGTTCCTTTTCTCCTGGGGACCCTTGGCCCAGACTAAATTCCGCGCAGGACATTCGTCGTCCTGCTGGTGCAGCGGGGAGATCAGCGATGAATGCACCTCTTTAAAGAAGGTTCGGCAACAGACAAAAAGGTTTGATTTGCCAACTGTTTAGATCAACGTATGTGACGTCTGTTTGTCTTTGGTTCGGTTTGGTTACGTAGCCTTAAACTAGTTTTGAACGACTTCTCGTAATCTCCTACGTCACATTTTATACCGGCTCTCCCTAGATGTGGAAGTAAATTCAAATGTGTGAGCTTTCTGGTGTATGATTAATGGTTTCAGCGTAAACATTTACGAGGTTTTGAGTCCTGAAGACGTAGACAAGGATACAGGACACGTGCTGAAGGGGGAGAAACATGCACCACAACGCAACATGCAAGTACCTAGGTACATACCTACGAGAATAGGATACAGGTGTGTAATGGCCATTCCGGGGTGCAGTTAAGTGTACCATTTTCATGGTTCACTGAGCATCGTCCATCGGTCGCGGATCGGTTAAAACGGGGAGAAAGGACATTCTACATTCATAAGTCTAGGAGAGGGAAGCAGCGGCCCGAAAGAGGCATGCCGTGACAGACAAATTGCCGTTGAATCGACGTTGCACGATCTACCGCGCGGCGACGTCACGTGTAATGGATACAGCAGAGGGAAGGATTCGTTTAAAGGGCATGACGCGACGGTTGACGACGGTTATGCTCGGTCAGCGTAAAAGCGTGAGAAATTTTGCAGTGCGACAGCGAGAATAGGATCTAATCATGTTGTTATATGGAGGTTCATGAAACCGATGCGGTAAATTTACAGCTTTTCAGTAAGACCGTGCCAGGGAGGCCTGGGTTCTAATCTGAGAAGAAAACTATGTCCCAGTTGGGATGTTACGTCAAGAAGAAGATGCTGATATTTAATGATCTATATGCATGTTCAGTCTAGTCTAGTCTACACGTACACAGCCATCGCTCTGAAGAAACCTAGCAAATGGTAAAATCGACTACTTTTCCTTTTTCTTGTTAATGTTAATACTTGCAAAATATCAGAGATACATTACAAGTATTGAATCGGCTAGACCTACTGTGCAACGGTAATGAATATACAAAACCATTGAACGACAACATCTCGTCAACCGCTTCATATAGTATGTGTTGATGTTAACAAAACGTTGGGAGTGACGCTGCTAAGAAAGTTAATGTCACTCCATTGAAGTTCTTCGTCCTGGGATGGGAAAGAAAAAGATGTTGATAATAATCTAGCCTAGATTTACATATAAATGAATATAATTCTGATTTCTTTCAGAGACCATTTCCCGTTCTACAAATCGAATGATGACCGGTGGAAGAACTCCGTTCGTCATAACCTGTCGATCAACCCACACTTCCGGAAAGGCAATAAGGCACCGCAAGGAGCCGGTCACCTGTGGACCATCTCCAGCAGGGATTCGGAAGCCAACTTCCTAGCGTGGGAACATGTAATTAACCCGATTCAATCTTCCAAGATAGATTGGTATTGAAGAAGCTTTATTGTTGTGATTTTCAGAAACGCCAACGGTTAGAGCTGTTCTTCAAAATGGAAGCTGCCAATGCCAAAAACCAGAAGGATCCACCACCTGGATCACCCACGTCGGAAGAGATCGCTGCAGCAACGGCCAGTTTAGCGCAGTACGAGCCACATTCTCCCGGTCACGGACCCCTCAACGAGGTACATTTCAATCAGATTCTCCATCAGCCATCAGTTTCCAATATCCACTCCCTACAGACCTTAGACTACCGGCACGCGCAACCGGGCTCATCCGGTCAACATCTACAGTCACCCCTGGCATCCCAGCAGCAACCGCCAATGTACGCAAACGTCCAGAGCAATCAGTTCGAGGTCGTTCAAGGTGAGGAACTGAAACGATCGGCCGGTGAAATTCTGAACGGCATTCGACGCAACGTCGAGGTTCAGATTGTCCATCCAGTCAATTCAAACAACTTCCAGGCGTATGCATTGCTCGACTCCGGTACTTGATCTCTATCCCCAGTCCCTTCAAACCGACATCTAACCACAAGAACCCCTCCATACTTTTCAGATTACTACCTGGCGGACTACCTGAACCCGGTGTCCAAGGAGGAGATCGTTCAGGAGTGCGGCCTTCGGTCGGCTGCAGGTCACCGATCTGA